>NC_068365.1:31372647-31672647 GCF_020536995.1 Dreissena polymorpha
ATCCTAACCCTAACCCGACCCCTAACACTTACCCAAACCCTAAACCTAACCTCTAACCCCCACATGCGCATTACAATACCATGCCTCGCTTGTTGTCGTTGTCCGCTTCCCAAAGCTGTATAAGTTGAAAGAAGACAAGGGATGGCCCATGAAAACACGACAGATCGATGTCAAAATCTTAAAGACTAGTGCCGAAAATACTCTTAAGGAAATGTATGAAGACATGTATTGATATTCTGGTTTGATCACGTCATCAAAAAGATCCATTGTCCAAAAGGTGTTACATAACCCTTATTGGTGAGCGCGCGATTATAGGCTTTGATGCTGATCAACAGTTCACATAAATATTAGTCTAATTTCGTGGAATTTAAAAAGTTGGACTTCTGACACTGGTAAGATTTCACGAATGCCATAGAACACGAACGCGTAATGTGTGTAGAAACAGCACTGATGATGTGGGAGAGATATATCTGAACGGTCTCAAATAGAAAAACATTATGTAGAAAGTACAAAACAAAGGCTTTGACACAATGCATTCATGGATAACATCGTATGAACATATTCATCCCAAATACTTAAAGTCTAACATCAGTTAGAACGGAATTTTGAATGTTTACAGCCCGTAAGAGTAAACATCTGCATACCAATTATATTCAAACTATCAGGAGGACACTATTAATATATCAAAATCAATTGTTATTTTGTTCCTGTCTGTCCAAGCCAGAAAGACAACACGCCTCATTAGAGCGCATTGACAATCGATGGATCGATAGATAGATAAAATATGCGAAATTTACGAATATTTGCATGAGAACACCACTCTCTATATGAGACAACTCACAGCATGAGCTAAACTGTACAAAGACAACTGTATACCATGATATTTGAAAAAGTGACCTGATTTTGACCTTAGTGAACACAGATTGAATAATTATTTTTGGTATTTCAAAAATCACATAGTTTTTTACGAATGTTGAGGATTAGGTGTGTATGTTGTTATTACTACGCTCTTCACTTGTATTATTGAAATTTATTTAAACATACACTTATTAATATAATTTTTTTAAATTTCTACTACTTGTATGATTTGTTCATATTCATTATAATTGTACAAACTGTAGGATCTTGGTTTTATCAGCCCAGTTTTGAGCAGCCATCTTGATTCTGTCAGCAATTATTTGACGCCATCTGTATAGTTTTTTTTAATACTACATTAGTTTTGCACCCATTTATTTATATATAACATGTAGAATTATATAAAAATGTCCTTATGACACACAAAATAACGCATATTTATAAGTAAAATAAATCAAGACTGAAAGTTGCAGCCATCTTGGACGCAATCTTGAATTTCTCAAAACCCTGAAGGATGTCAGTCGGACATAATTTGGATTCTTCATCAAAACATGTCCCTAAAGGAAAAACGCTTTTCCACATTTACTATACACCCCCCAATGCCGGGTGTAGTAATTTTTTTTCTGCCGGACTATTAAAATTACTTATAAATCAGTACAGAGTTGATAAAACTGATAAAATTGTATGGATTTTTCACGAAACAAGAACAAAACGATGAGTCTCTTGTGTTGCCATTCATTTCGGAACGACATACACATACAACATTTTATATTCAAACAGAACGACAGATTACAAGTCAGCCTTTGAGAAGCGACGGTGGAGGTCAATATTAAAATAAGCACGCTAATTCAATTGTTGCAGTCCACCATGTTATAAAATGAGGTGAATCATGTCCTGTTTGTGTTATTATTCGATTAATTGTTCTTGCAAATCAGAAATCTCCATTTTTTTATTCGAACTTTTATTTATCGAAGAATTTTGCTCGTCACAGTATCTCTTATAAATAGTATTATATTATTCACATTTAAAAAAGATCGACACAAATGAACTTCGTGATTGTTATTTTTATAATCCTGATATTTATTAATAATCCAACAATACAAAATCAATTACGGTAACTGATAACACACATATATCACTACAACTACGGGTTAAATGTTAATGTAGGTGCTTTAAAGAAGACTGTTTCCTCGATTAAGAAAGCGTTGAAAAGGCCTAAACAATTCTATGACCTTTATAGTATATGGTTTATTTCACTATACAATGGCATAGAACATTCCATTTAACATGAAACATATTAATACATACTTAGTTTATATATAAATATATAATAAAATCTATATAATTAAATACATATACTTGAAAAGTATACCTTGGAGGTATGGAATGTAAAATTAATCCAATACTATTATAAATGTTAACCCTTTTCGATATAAATACATCTAATATAAAGGGCATGTCTGTATGGCTATTAAAACAATAAGATTTTAAAGCGTATTAATATAATCTTCACTGTTTGTCAGCAATCGGACAGGTAATAAATGCATAATAGTAAACCAAAGCAATGTGAAGTATTCAACTATCTTGACGAAAATCAATATTAATTGGACATTAAGCTGCTTGCAAATGATAAGTCTTTGTTTATGCAAAGGCTATATCCATTAATTTATTGTAAGCTTCATGACACGATTGACTGTTGTCAAATATATTGTATTATAGATTTGGGACCAGCATTGTATACATTCATAGCAAATAAGTGCGATTCTCGTTTTATATTACTCTAGGTGAATCAACTATGAAAAGTGACACGTTCGTGTCCACCTGTGTTGTCCTAACTTGGCAAACGGTTGTATCTTCCGTATTAAACCATTAAATACTGATCATGGATTAACCGTTAACAGTAACTTCTAACTCTAACTTTAGAAATGATTTTATTACTCGTGATCCCCACCTTATGAATCATCGATACGTAATCATAAAATACCTGACATAGTAGTTAAAACAGTTATTCTGTTAAATTATTGTCAACTAATCATAAACAACAAATGCAGTGGAATGTATTTGCTACCATATTTCTTCGTATTAATATCAAGTTTCGTTCTATACTTTTGTAATCCGTTAGTGTTATTGCACGCTTTGAACAAAATATAAGAATGCATTGTCATGTTTCCACATGCACACATTTCCACCTCTTATATTATAGTGTTCCATTAAAAAGTATCAGCGCGAAGTTGGTGTTCCACAAGTCATACTCCTGCAAACAGTACGTTCTCAGAACGCCGACGTAACGTAAGATTATTTAAATTAAAACATATTGAACAAAATGAAAAACCTTGAAAATTATAAAAGAAACCTCTCCTAAAATATTAAAACAGAGATCCGCAGAAGATAAAACTAATCATTAAGATGCAAAATATTGGGATTTATTAGCGGTGAAATGTTAAATTGCAAAAAACAACTAAAGGAATATTTCATGTTCAACGTACATAGAGTTGTTTATTCACAAATACATGCCAATTCAATATCAATTTAACATGTGTGTGTGTGTGTGTAATTGTGTCGCGTGGTTCCAAAAACTGTTCCGATAACTGTTTCCAAAAAAAATATTCCGAACGTATGTTTATGTTTAATTACTTGGTCTATATATGCTGCTTGATTCCAAAAGGAAAAACTTTGCGTTCCTTGAGCGCGTACCAATTTAAACATTCTGCGCCATGATTCTTAAAAAACTATCTTTCGTTACTCTTAGCCCTCCGTATGACGTATGCTCAGATTTACCAATCGCTGACCTCGCGGTAACCCCAAGAATTTTAATCATCCGTACAAAAATAACTCCGAATATATTTCCCAATGTTATTTTAAATATGAAATAAGCTCCTTATAAATTCTTAATGAAAATGTGTGAAATGTATACAGAAACAGATGTGAAGTCTACATATTCCGAATTTCGGAATCTACTTGTCTGGATATACAAAGGATGCGTAATATGTCAAATGTCTTATGACATTGAGTAATGCAGAACTTTATATTTTCTTAATGAGTTATTGGTAATCGCACATCGATTCACAGGGGTAACACAAACGGCGACTGGTTAATGGCACACTTTTTGGTAACATCGAACATGCATTACAGGGTAATTTTTTTCTGGTTTACAGAACGAGCATGAAACAAGAGAATAAAAACAAAATGAAATAGTTCGTTAAAATGGACGCCGTAGGTCGAGTATACAATGCCTATTAACATTAAAAAGTGTTAATGACTTGGTTTGATAATAGTGATTGGCTTATTGTATGGAATTTTCCAAGAACGTTCAGGTTACTTTTTGCGGCAAAATAGAACTAATATCTTATGTTATGATAACATGATGAGCTAGATGGAAAGTATAGAATATGTACTTTTCACACATACAGACGTACCGATGAACAGAATAGGGTACTGACAGACAGGCAGACAAATAAAACTGTGGTTACATGATAAAACTTTATTTCCGAAGTTATTACAATAAGTATTTTTTCGGACGGACCGACATACGGACGCACGATTAGGGGACATGACTGATAAACAGACGTACGGAAAACATATGCCTTAATGTCTTAGTTTCTGTGATCATATCTTGTTTAGATTTTTAGCTATTCTAATTTTCAGTTTTGTTCTAGTTTAAGCAACAACCACCAGACCTTCAAACTCATATGAACACACGACAGACAGACATACGAACAAACTGACAGACATGAGGGGAAGGAACGGAGAAGAAATCTTTTATCACCGCCAAATCTCCGGTAAAGCCTTTAAGGCACTAACACTCCCTCTCGTTAAACCGGTAGAGAGTAAATAACAGGTAATTGCAAAATCGTGTTGAAAATTATTATATTTGGGCTAGTGACGGGGGTTGTCAACCGTTATTTTAATTACGCGAAGCCTAAATTTATGTATGTACAACACTTGGAAGTAACCTGGTTTGCTTGTGTTTATTAAAAGAAATTATAACATAACCTCTACGCATTAGCATTTTTGCAAGAATGATTTTGTTGTATGAATTAATTGTGTTTTGAATATCCAGTCTTAATGAGTATTAATGTTTCTGTGTTTGTTGCTTTTTTGTTTAAAATGATATAAATCTGTAAACAAAATTGTTTTTTTTCTGATGAACATGATTTATTGTTACTTTAAATGATGACTTTGTTGTACTGACAATCATTGATTACTATCTAGAATTGAATAAAATCAGGCAGGCCTTGAATCATGCCGGTATGAGCGTAGTTTTCTGATAGAAGTATTCATATTTTATTTTATTATATACCTGTTTAATGCATTTAACAAAATACAGGTTGTATCAATCGTTGAAATAAAAAATCCCGTATGACGCTACTCGCTGTTTCCAATTCCGTATTACCATACTAGCCGGACTACTTCGACCCATTTAATGACGTCACATTACGCGCACCGAAAATAGAAATATTTTATATTACGAAATATATTACGTAAGTACATCGTGTGACGTCATTTCTGTGACGAAACACAATAGCCATCTAAACTCTATGGAATTTAAGGCCATGTCGGACGTGGTGTTTTTTAACAGTAAACTATTTGTTAAAAACATCGAACGAATTCAAAACGTATTTTGGAGTGTGTGTTTATCATGCATAAATGTATATTTCGATAGGAATACATAAAATAATGTGGTTTAAACTAGGTTTCGATAAGACATGGAAGATAGAAGTGGAAGTGCATATTGTTTCAATGTTTTGTTATAAACAGCGGATTAAAGTTGTCAACTTAATTGTTATAAACATTGGATTAACGAAGGAAACATGTGTTTTCCCGGTTCGAATGTTTACACGTTAATTTACATAAACTGTATTCATACCACAGGCAGGAGTATCATAAATTTGGCCCCCCCCCCCCGGGACCCTACCCCACCCCCCCCCGAGTTTACACCAGGGGTTCCAGATTGTTAAATGTACACCTATTATGTATGGTTTGACTTTTCAACAACGAATATTGACAAAAATACATAGTTTGAAACAATAACCCTCGTATAGGTACTATATATACACAAGGTATGAAACGCGCTGTTTGCCTATTGCTGAAAGATTGTGGAACACTGGACGTTACCTTTTTCATCGAAAACACACATGTTCCCATGCAGTTGCCGACAAAATGCAACTGGATTCGTTAAAAGACAGTAAAAGCAACGAGATTACACTACTAACCGATTTCCTGCTCGGCTTATAACTATAATATTCAATTAAATCCGACTTTCTCGCTACATGTCTGTGTTTTGCTGTCATATTTAGTCGATCGAATGCTCGGTTCTAAAACGCCATATCATTGGCCAACACAATGAGAACAACCAACCAGATGACGCGTTATAAAATTAAAAATGGTGTACATGTGTAGATGAAACACCGAGTGACATATAGTGAGAAAGTCAAATTTAATTGAATATTAAAGTTATAAATCGAGCAGGAGATCGGTTAGTTGTGTAATCACGTTGCTTTTACTGTCTTTTAACGAATCCAGTTGCATTTTGTCGGCAACTGCATGGGAACATGTGTGTTTTCGGTGAAAAATCTCACGTCCAGTGTTCCACAATCTTTCAGCAATAGACATATAGAACGTTTCATACCTTGTGTATATATAATACCTATACGAGAGTTATTTTTCAAACTGTGTATTTTTGTCAATATTCGTTGTTGAAAAGTCAAACCATACACAATAGGTGTACATTTAACAATCTGGGACCCCTGGGGTAAGCTCGGGGGGGGGGAGGGGGTAGGATCCCGGGGGGGGGGGGCAGATTTATGATACTGCTGCCTGTGATTCATACGCGTCTTTAATAAACTATGGCGTACCATTTTTGTCATTGTTTGTCAGTTTTGTTAACGTAAAAAATACAATTGTTAACTGTTTTCGTTAGTTGTTGTACATAATAAAAGGAATATAACGCTAGTCAATTGTTCCAAGAGTTTGTATCACTCTCGTGGCTTGTGCTATTTCGCATCACACTCGAGGCTCAACCTCACGTGTGATACGTCATCACACAAGCCACGCCAGTGATACAAACTCTTGGAACAATTGACTAGCGTAATATTCCGTATGTATTGCTGGTTAAATCATGTATATACTGAGATAAAATATAGGTCATCAACACTCATGAACCATAAAGCCGTTCGTGTATACGCGCATCAACAATATCAATAATACAACTCATGTAGACTAAAGCTTATTGTGCCATTTTGTTGACCTAACTTAAATATTTAATCAATGTCTATCCGAACTCAATAAAAACAATACATGACACAATCATACTCATAATTTATGATAGGCGCGAAACTACTTTCAAGAGAGCTTACGCTCTCAAATTCATGTTTTAAAAGGTATTATAAACAGTTCATTCATCTTAAAGAAACCTATCAGCATCTCTATGAAAGACATCAATGACAAATAGATGTTGACGGTCCTATCATATTTTATATTATGTACTTACGCATCGCAACAATTTATTTGATGATTTTGAATTGGTTAAGTGTTGAAGTGTTAACTTAATATTCATTTAAATCAGACAAAGAACACTTTAACACATCGTATTTCATGGCTGTGAAAGCTATCGTGCAAGTATTTACGTCATTTGATTGTTAATAAAGGTTGTTTGCTTCTCAAAGTAAAACTGTAATAAAAGCAAACAAAAAAGAACAAAATAAAACAGTGCCGTTCTTCGTTCCTTTAAGGCCCCTAACTTACCCTTTTAGTGTTATTCAAAGACATATTCCAATCATCTGAACTTCAAAATATGTTCAAATATCGAAGGAGCCAGTTTCATACGAAAATATGAAGCAAGCATTCTAGACGTCGGATCAGAAATGTAGAATTGCAGAATAAGTCTGTATTCTATCCTGCTCTATTAAAGCAGTACCGTGTCTGTTTTCGGTCCCACTTTGCATGAATACCAAAAAGCCGAACATCGCGCTTGGATTTTTTCCTATAATAATACTTGGTTTTGTTCCTATACGTGTTGCAAGAGCTTTTTCACACAATAACATTAGTTTATTACAATATTGCATGCACGTTATATATGCTACGCCATTCAAGTTAGGATAGTAGATTATTCATGCATTAGGGTCAGTGTCAGGATGTATATATGTAATCTATACGACTTAATGCACATACAGATTAATTGAGATGAGGGGAGATAGAATAACACGGAACGAGTTTTAATACTGTCAGATGCAGTTTTGTCTCGTTAATAAAATATCTAATTGGACAACACGTGGTTCATTTTGTTTTTGTACACACTCAAGCGACAAATGTCTACTTCAAATCTATTACCAATCATCATGAGAAAAAAACAAAGGCAGAAAATCAAAATTTTGTAATTGGTTAATTCAAGTTAACAACCAGAATTACAAACATTAACAATTATTGTGACATGTTTATTCCAAGAATTGACCATAGAATTTACATAAATAAAAATGAACTTCCTGGAAGTGAGGTTTTCCAAAATACACCATAAGATAACATTTTTTACTCCTTTGTTTGTGTGCAAACGACGCAGAATTCTAGTTCAGTTAGAGCATGAGGTTTATTGCGCAGTATTTGAATTTAATATCTAGTGGAAACAAAAACATCATTAAGGATTATTACAGAGGACCGTTTGGGATACGTTCATTTAAAGTTTATAACGAAACATTAACAATACAATAACTTTTTTTCTGAAATGCTTAATACATTATAACAATGGGATATGAATCATTATCAATATTGATACACAAACGATCACTGGAATTCCACTACAGATATATATATATATGCAATAAATCGTCTGCTGATCAATAGTGATGGATAATTTGTCCTAAGTTACTTCCCTTCATTCATCTAGCTAACATTGAAGGTTTAAGTTTGCATTATTTTAGCGATGCATCGTGTGTAAGAAATAAGGACAGAAGGTTAAATTATAAAGAACTGCAAAGAAAACGAATATTATGTTGCAAGGATGTTATAATTATGATGACTACAGATAAGTGAAATAACGCAATCTTGAATTATTGTTACTGTTGCGTTAGTTTCTTGACATTTCCTAAGATATTCAGTTGTAAGATAAGTAGAGCTTTAATTACTTGTAAGTGGTTTTCGAGTTGCCAAACAGAGAGTCAGACTGATGAAATAGGAGAGGACGTGGGACATTGTTTTATTGAATCGGGAATTATTTGTTCGCAAACGTTGGAAACTTATTAGTAAAAAATGTAAAGTGTAATACCAATCTTGTGATTTTTTAACGTTCGTATTACAGGAAAAAATAGAGATCTAAGTTTAAACATCAAAATAAAGAAGTATTGCATTCTATAGTTAACTATAATGGGATACCAAATATTTCACCACGTGGGCAACCACTCTAATCTGATCGTCTTTCTGTTTAACTCACATTGTTTTCAACACGTGCTCATTTAACAACCAATTATTGATGTAAACATCTTTTCAAACGGATTGGTTAATTAAGTGAACCGTGAGTATTGCGTGTATTTATATAATCGTTTTTGAATTAACTCTCGCTTAAGTTAAACAACGAATGTTAACATACTCCGCGTAACCGAGATGAGATGAGTTAAGTACTTACAATGCATGTTTGGAAACAAAAGTGTAACATTTTATTGCGCAGTTTAGAACGAAGTGATATAAACTATTGCACTAATTATATCAAGGTTTATTTAGAAACACGTTAGCCACATTATCTTTTAGATTAAAAAAGGACCAACTGACGCAAGTTCTAGATACACAATTATACGATTATCACAGCAAGAATACAATTTTCTTGTTATTGCCCAATGTATAAATGATAGCAAACAAATCAAGATCCGTGAATTGATTCATTAAAGACAACCATAACGTGAAATACAGTAGTTTTTTTGTCAATTTGCAGAAAACGGATTTCTTAGGGTAATACAACGGAGTATGTGATTTGTGTTGGAGTTTACACGGATAGTTGTATCAATGGAATTAATGATCGTCTGAGTTCTGGAGCATAGTTATGGGGAATAAGCCTTCAAGAAATTTGTGTAGACTCAGTAGGGAGTGTAAAGGCCGCGATGATGTCGTAAAAGACGTCCGCGCGCTCGTTCATGATGACGACGTTGACGTCATAGTCATTTGCGGAGCACCTATGATCGGGAAGTCCATGGTTTAATAAAGGCATTTTTAGAAGAACAAGAACACCTTGATTCAGATAACGTGTTTCTTTATCACAATTTTGACGACTGCAAAGAGGACGATGTACATAGAGCAGAAGAGTCCTGGTCATTAAAGATTAACCGATTTGCTAAAGGTGAAGCAAGTGACAACAAAGTTAAGTATAAAATATTGCTCGATAGGCTTATTTCAAGCTATGAAAATCAAGTATATCTATATCTAGACAACGTCGACATGCTGAAGAAATGGGATAAACTAGCGGAGTTGTTAGAGCTGGTAAAGGATTCCGTAGCAACACACGATACTCTCAAAGTGATTTTCTCAACGTCAACACAAGTTCCAGAAATAACGAACGGACTAGTTGTTGTCAAAGTTCCGGTATTACCAATAGAACATATCAGTTCGCTTATAACCAATGTGTGTGTCTCCAAACAAGTAAACGTAGATGAATCTCAGAAACTGTACATTCCACTAATAGGAACATTATGTGACGGAATACCTTACATTGCGACAACAGCAGGTATGGATTGAGTTGTTGTAGGCAATAAGTATGGATTATTTTCATTTTACATGCTTTGCCCAGTGTTTTCGAAGTAAAATCTTAATTATCCACCGCCTATGGGAGAAATTTTTAACTGAACATTAAGAAAATATTTATATCGGGGAAGGTTGTGCTTATTTCACAATTTATCATCTGCAATATCCTCGAATGGTGGTATTTTAATGGATGAGGAAGAAATTCCCGATTATCGCTTTTCCCAACACATTCCATACATTCTAAAACTGACTTATCCCAATTATGAAAAAGTGATTGTTTAATTAAATGTGTAGGAAGCTGCTTTGTTAAGGGTTTTTGAGCGTAACACAAAAATGACATTCCCAAACAAGACAGAGGTGGGAAAGACTTTGTTCACTGCACACTGTGTGTGAGCCATGCTTCTTTGCATTCAAACATTCGTAATTCGATATGGGTCCTGTATCTTTTCTCTAAACGCCTCCTTTATTTAAGATTCGACTGCGAGTAAATGAATGACTTCTAATGACAAGCTGTCTACAATGCCAAAAAAAAGTAGTTTTACGCTACACGCCCCCAGTTGGTTTCAGAATCTCGCCTACAAAAAATAACTTATTCGCTGAAAGGTTTACTAATCTATTTACTCTTATCTATATCATGTGTATATCGATTTTTCATTGACATTTTATTAATACAGAATTAAGTTGAATCTCAGTTGAATAAAGACCAACACGAAGATCAGACTGTACATACGAGTATGAGAAGAGTGAAAAGACTCAATTTCATTATATTGTGGAATGTTAGGAAATTAATACAGAATTACTTTTGTCAATAATAATGTTTTGTTGATTATACCATGGTCAGGCGTACAGATGCGTAGAAATAAATCATGAGTCTAAAACAGAATATAATATACTTGTTAGACTAAGTTGATCAGGCACGGTTAGTATGAAACAATTTGATAAGGCGCTTTTAGCACGTATATTTCATCGTTTCACTGTTCAATTTCTCAGAATTTTAAAATATAAAGAAAACATTCGGCTCCGCCCCTAGATATTGCACAATAACTCATACTTGATTTCCTTCTTTGCCTATATAAAACTGTAAATGATAGAATAATAGACAAAAATAAACAATATGATACAATATAAAAATATAAAAAATTAACATCGTCGTGTACAATTTTAAAAGTAGTAGTAACTTCAGTATCGAATAAACGATGGCCTCGCTCCAGTCTATGTATCTCTCTTTTGCATCGTAACAATCCTCTTCAAACAGCGTGTGATTGATCACTTCACTGTGTGGAGGTCAACAATCTGCACACAAGCAATTCAAGCTCTTGACATTTATCATACTTTGCGTTGTTTCATGCATTTGGCTTGCAACACTTACTCTGGAGAATGTCAAGGATATAACAAAATCCTTGCATGTATAATGTTTGTGTGGTTGCATCAAGTACAGCAATGTGATGTGTTCTGTTTTGTGCATGATAAGATAGCGATGATACTTTGATTTTTTTTCTTAAGATGTTAATATATTTTGCTGAAAATGTTTGAAATTATTTTTAATATTAAGTTGTCAACAGTTGCAGCTGTAAATTTATTTTCTTAAAAGTCGTAGTATTCAGAAGTTCACTTATCAACTGTTCTCTATGGTTGTAAACAATCTGTTATTTGTGTTAATTGTAAATGAGCATTTGTAAGTTTCATAGTAAGCACATAAACGCGTATTACATAAATAAAAACCCGATTGTGCATTAAAATTGATATATTATGTAAACAAGTAATACCAAATTACTATAAAACTGGGGACCATCAACACATTAGAATTGGTCAGATTTGCATAGTGAAGAAACATTCCACAACTGCCAAAACTGTATCTAACGTTTTGAAATAAAACAGACTACGTTTTTCAGGAAGCATCTTATCAGAAAACCAAGGTTTGATATTGCCATCTGAGCTTCTCGAGTTAATGATAGCTCAAAGGCTGGAAGTTCTCAGTCCGACCAACTATCCGACGTCGAACAGATTTGGTATGTACTCACAAGTCATCCGCGATTTGCGGAAAACTTAACTTTCGTTATTCTACTTTTCAATTTTCTAATATTAAGTTAAAGTGAAAGTTTTAAGATAAAACGCGTCCCATTGTTCGTTTACATTGATTTGCTGGTGACCAAGACCAACAAATTTCGTGTTTCATTATATCGGTCGTAAAAAGATATGGTTCATTTGACGGAAAAATGTGTAGTCGGATAATTTGCAGACGTATAGCGCGATTTTACTTTGCATTTTCTATTCATAAGTTCCTATAAGTAACATTTTGTGCCCACTTTTCCGTGTCGTTCCGCGTACATTTAAAGGCATGAGTAAGAACTTTGGGATACCACGCGCTTTAATGACGTTTTCTTTACGATTGGCTCTAATTATATTAAATGTTACTGAATGACGAAATCATGTCCAAGAATATGTACATTTGGCTCAATAAAGTCAGCAAACAGCACGTGACACGATAAACATTCACATGTAGTGTTCTTTTTAATTTTAGATATAATGCACAGAACATATGAATACACTAAACATTCTTAATTATATGTGTCAAAGTGTATTTGCAACAGCGGGTTGTTATTGCTGCCTTCAGTGTGTGTATTTAAGATCATAGACAATATTCATAAAAGTAAACATAGCTCATTACTTGTTCCACGTACAAATGTAAAGCTTACTTGAAAAGCCGCATGTTAAATGCCACTGGCTAGTATCACAAACCTGTATAATTCGTATGATTTTCATTACAGTTGCTTTGACCGGCCCAATCAGCGAAAGTTCCCTAAATATCGAGGTCAGAGACTTCTTGTCTAATTTAGCACAAAAATTAAGGTCCACTTTTACGGAAGATGAAGCTGTACAATGTAATGATGATACACGCGGTAAGTAAAGCAACACATTTTCGGTTATACCACTAGTTTTGATTTATGTAAATGATACAATTTACCAAATGTCAAATGACGATAACCATTTAAAATTCAGTGGAAACGAATTCCCTAATTCTAAATGTTCTTCTGCTCATTTTGTATATGTGCATGCACCTATGAATAAAACATGCATTAAACAAGTTTCGCAACTGATGGTGTAGATTTTATATGATTTTATGTAACATTAACAGTTGACTATGAGCAGTTCTTGTATTGAGGCATTTGAAAAACACTTCATACACAGGACGAATTAATTGATTTAAAATTGGTTTCGCTGGTTTTGCTCAACATGGTCATATCGTACGAGTATTTACTGAAGGTGTTGGATCTCAGATTCAGCCTATTTGTGTTCCAGATACCGCTGCTATGGTCAAGAATTCTAAACTCCGCCCGCTGTTGATATGTTGCATTCTCGCCAAGGACAAAAAGCTTTGCTTACCCACGGTCTTCAAAGAATGCAAACTTGTTGTAGACAAAAATTTGGCGCAAGGTAAAACGAGTTTTACTTTTTTTCTGTCTCTCTGCCATACATACTGTCTACATTTACTAGTATAGTTTATGTTATTTTCAGGAACTTAATGAGTTCTCTCTCTTTATAAATAATAATTGTTACGTTGTTTTATTAATGAGTGATTCAAAATACGTGGTGGGCTCATTATAACAGCGCGACGTGTTCAATGGTAAAATCATTGTTTAAATATCTATCAGTAATAGTTGAGTGCTTACCACTCTTGATGTTTAACAAATAATAAATAAGAATTGATGGGTTTTATAAATGAACTATTTAGAAATTAAGAGCACATGCTTTCATAACTTAAGTTTTGTTGAGCAGTCCTCTGATCGCAAAGATATTCACTATTTAGAATGTTTATCAATATTAACGTTTAAGTAGGTTGTGTAACGTATGCCCAAACGTACCTTAGGTTGTTTTATTAATTGGCTTTTATGCAAAACAGCGCTTAAAGGTGGTCTTCAATAAACACATTCCTAGAGTGTATGTGCCAATTAACTGCAAAGTACATGAATTATTATTTTTCTTAAAAAGTCATCCGTTCAAACAAACAAGAATGTGTTACAGAAAACCACGGAGAAAACGCTGAAGAGGTAAAACGTTTGGAAGATTGCAGACTGAATTTAACCAGAGAGAATCTTACAAGATTAAATTTGACAATCACAGACAGGCAACTGGAAAACCCAAAAGAAGTTGAGAAAATAATCAAGAGTCTTATGGACACAGCAAAGAGAGGTATATTATACTATCCCCAATATGTCAACGTTTACTTAATTATGCCTATGGGGAAATGCGTCTAATGTGCCTATATAGTTTTAATTGTTCATGGCTCAATACATGACCTCGTGAGATCATTAAAGAGATATCAACAATTATGGAACAGTAAATCATTATTCCAAAACATTCAAACGATCTACAGCTAAAAAAAAGTTTCATTGATATATTTAAGATTCTTAAAGATGATAATGATGATGAAAATACAGGCCAGCAAAAGAAAAACATTTTTTTCTCGCGGAAAAGTTTAATTGATCATTCGATGATATTTATAGATTATGTATTTTATAATTACAACCACGCTGTATAAAACTGTACAGTTAACATGTCTTTTTCAACTAGGGCATCAGTTATTGTTGTCATTTTTGTAATATGTATTGCAGAACCAGAGGAAAACTTTGATTCGTTCGGAAGTAAAATCCTCGAGGAATTGGTAAATGTTCTAATTACAATTATTATTATTTAAATCTGTAATTTATATAATTCCACTTAAACCGCAATTTGCAGAGATATATGTAAAGGCCAGGTCGTTCATTATTGTATTGTAAATGTGATGCATTACTTTAAATGAAAGTAAAACTGAAACTTTCGAGCAAAAATAATTTAAATCAGAAAAACATACATCCGTAGCTCATAATGTTCACGTGGTCACAGTATTATGATGCTCATCTTTTGAAAAAAATAAAAAAATGCACTGCAACCATCTTCTGTATCATGTACTGTTCTTGTGAGAATAAGTGTACAACAATTCTTAGACACAGAATAAGTTAATTTGTTATTATAAGCGTCAAATAGTGTTCAGGGTACATACTCAATTTGTATATATTGTAGCCACACGACATTCGAATGCATTTAGAAATAAGTTGGATTTGCATTTGGTAAAATACCTTTGATATGTCAGTTGTTGAACGTTATATATTTATATTAACATAACATGTACTTTTAGGGCTTAGACTGCAACTTCTTTGGAATCCCAGACGTACAAACGCCAGACGGAAAACCCGAGCCCACCGTAGCATACGGTGGTAGTGGCTCTGGACTAGAATTCGTTCAACTTCGGAAAGATGCATTCAGAAAAGAGTTTTTCGGGAACGATACTTCCTCATTAGGAAGTTTAAATTACGACCAATTCAGTTATGCTTACAAAGACCTATCGGAAAATCATATCAATATGAAATCAGACGATATCGTTAGTCAGAAAGATTTGTTAAGCAATGGTCCTCATGCATTAGATGTAGATCCGGATTACAAAGGTAATGAAACACTGGAAAGTATACATTCTGAATCTTATACCTGTAAAAAAGAAACTGTGGCACTATACGATCACGATATCAATAAAATACTTCTACTGAACGATAACAAAAACACACCAAAGGTCAGAGGTGAACAAATGCCTTTGCAATCCAGCGGCCCTAATGGCATTATGTATGTAAACAACGCAGCAGAAGAAATAAAATTACATCCACAGATTTCAGAGGAGGACAGCGGGATTGAGCACGGTAGTGACGTTCATATGAGGCGGACAACTGATTAATGACAAACACGTTTATAAGGCTTGCTAGCTGTTGCGAATTCACTTGGCGCGTACGTTTACAAGGCAGCATGTTAATTTGCACCATACGTCTCTCTTATATGTTGTTTTTTAAATTGCGAATGCATAACGTACATTTAAACTTTAAGTAAGACGAAAGTAAAGTAAGTATGGTGAAAAGACGGGTTTAACTTGTTTGACGTTGTCCAAGTGTAGTAACAGGTTTATAGACAAAGAGAAAAACCCCATCTCCCCGATAAACATCAGACTTGCCGGCAGTTGCCACGTATTAAATACTTATAATAGTTATTATTTTACTCATTCAATTATGCAGGGCTTTCGTTTATTGTCCTATACAATTACTCACAGCGATATAATTCTGCAGAATCTCAATACCATAAACATTAATACTCATTTAAGTTGTGTATGTTAGAAATAGTTGTGTGTCAAAGTGTATTTTTTAAAAGTTAGAACCACATTTAATGTAATGTAACTATAACCAAATGTGAATGTTATTACAACCACATGTAAATGTAATTACGATGAATGCATTAGTACACTGATTACAATTACGTTTTGTTGGAAACGTAATATGATATATATGCAATAAATCTGTTTTTTATTATTTTGCATTAATGTTCTGAAACCTTTAATACGAGAAGATACGTGTCCATATGCTCATGTTAATGTATATTTAACACGGGGGACACGAACAATAGAACGCTTATAATGTAAATTGGCTGGCGATTACCCACGTGATAGTGTTCGTAACTGCTAAGAATTTGTTAATTTGTTAATTTGTGATTAACATGTATCTATAGTGCCAACACTTTACTTATAAACACCGAGTATAATGTAGTTCGTGTATTTGCAATGATTTAAAACAGTTTAAACAATGTTACTTAAATATATTTGAACTTAAAGGACTTTTTCTTATAACTTACATGTTGATGTTTTAAATATAATACTCGTGAACACGAACAACAATATATGAAGTAACACAAAGAAACAGCGAGCAGAAGTTTGCCATGTCATTTATTTATGAATGAGGAACTTAGCTGGAATCTCAATTAGGTACTAAAGTTTTCGGATGTGACACATTCTTTTTGTTAACTATGTAAAGTACTCAAGACTCAATATATTTTGAAGGGATCTTTTCACGTTTTGGTAAATTGACAAAATTGAAAAAAGTTGTTTCAGATTTGCAAATTTTCGTTTAAGTTATGATATTTGTGAGGAAACAGTAATACTGAACATTTACCATGGTCTAATATAGCCATTATATGCATCTTTTGACGATTTAAAAAACTGAAAATTATAAAGCGTTGCAAAGCGAAACGATTGAATAATTTGGAGAGTTCTGTTGTTGTCGTTTAATTTTGTGAAACTACGAAGATTGCTTATATAAAGTGTAAATTCCGTCACCAATATATAATTGGCAGGATGGCCGAGCGGTCTAATTGGTTTTTACTCCAGGATTCCGGGGGTCACTGGTTCGAGCCCTGCTGCGGGCTACTTTTTTTCCTTTTTTAAATTTTATTCTTGATTTTTTTACTGGAGCTTTTTAGATCCAATGTTTACATTTATCAATATAAAGCATTTAATTAAAAACTCCAAAACATGCCAAAATCTGTGAAAAGACCCCTTTAACATAAAGAACCACTTTAACGAGCCATTATTCTTTCACTCTCAATGTGAGGCAAACATTTGATTAACTTCTTGTGCAAGTGAGGGCATGTGAAAAAGAAATTGCGTTGTTAATGCAGAAGGTTGCAACAAGCACCGCTTATGCTTGTTCATAAGTTATTCAAGTATAACTACAGTACTTACAAGTTGTGTAAGAGGGTAAACGGAATTGTACAACAATTCTGCAAGTTGTCTGATGTTTCTTTAACCTTCACAATCGTACTCCAATATTGAATCTACATGTTCTGTAAAGCAATGCATTTCTATATTATAAAGGAACATTATTTTATCAAACTGGATAAAGGCACATTAATTGGTGGATTTGCCATGTCAACTGCGCCTTGTCTTAATCCAAACCGGATATTTAAGTTACCTTTACAATGACACGAACATTGTACATCTACATATTACATTACACAATTTATGTCTCTTTTTGTATCGCAATTAAAATAGTTTCGCTATCAACATTTAGGCCATTGTGCGCAATAGCATACGGATCTATTATAGCTACAGCACACTACCTTGAGAATAATACGTTGATTTAACAAACGTTGCATATAAAACATACGATACAAAAGTAATGTATGCAAAACAAATTCTAATTTAAACGAATGCAACAACCCTCTGAAATTAAAAACGAACATGATACTTCTCTTATATGTGTGCAATTGCGTATTGAAACAAATTAAGACATCATGTTTGCCTCAAACATGAAGTGAGACCGTTTATCCAATAGTTGTGTTCACTTAAAAGTAAGTATTGTAAATTTGCCTTCACTTATCCAACAGATACTGTAAACCACTGATACGTATCTGACAATGAATATTGCCATTGTATTGTTTCCGGTTATATAAATATTGAGTGAAACTCGGCTGTTTGATCACGTGGCATGTCTCCTCTTGCTCCTTCAAAGGCGCTAACAACCAGTTTGTATAGTTGTATTCTATTTTTATGTTCTGCATAATTAATCAATATGGTAGTTGGTAATATATTTTCAATATTTCAGGACTTCGAAAGGTCATGAGCGTTTGTCCCCTAGTTGTGTATCTTGGGTTTATTAACAATTATGAAAAACTGAAAACGCAGACTGATCAATTCCTTTCGATAAGACCGCTTAAGATTTATTACTGAATGTTAATAAGATTACTTTTACAGTAAATATCCTCTGGCTATGCTATATAAGTCACGAAAACACACACTTTTAAACGGATAATATAATACATAAAGCGCGTATTTACGCGTATTTAAGTTCTTACAAAAATAAAATGTTGATTCATAAAAAATAAAATAAAAAAGTTCGGAAGAAATATAACAAGAAGGTAATTCATTACCTTCGACATTATCACAATTTCACTGTGTTTATAATCAGCTGCTTTTACATGAATATCAAGATAAGGTCATAGAAGCGTTTGAAAAAAACATAAACAAGACCGTTTCGTTACACGATGCACTACTCAGATTATACTTTTCAAATCCTCTACACAAATGTAAAAGGGTAATTTTTATCCTTACTAAAAAAATTCTCAATTTGCAAATATGTTAATTTTCACATTCGGATTGCTGCTTCTATAATTTGAGAGTGTTCCAGATATGAACAGTTAATAGTTGTTCCTAATGATTTTATATTACAATAAAATAACACACACATTAAACACATGCCTAAATGTTTAATAGGAACAACCGTATAGGTAGGTTTGAGAGTTGGTGAGCAGTGTAGAGCATTGCACAGAAACTTGATTCAGTATGGTTTACAAATAAAAGACCCCGTTAAACATCAAAATGCTCTATAGTACCAGTAAAGCATTTATTATTTAAAGACACAAAATACTCATAACGTTACTTCCTCCGGAATCATACCACGTTCCTTTGTTTGATCCTTGATTTGGTCCGCTCATGCAAGTGCGATTGCAATATCTATTCTTGAAACTCAAGATGCTTTATAAGGTTACAACTGACCTTGTATTATACGGCTTATTGTGATTTCTCACACAAGTATGTAGTCGAAGTGTTGGTTGTAATCTTAAAGGGGCCTTTTCACAGATTTTGGCATGTATTGAAGTTTGTCATTAATTGTTGTTTTATATTGATAAAGGTAAACCTTGGAGCTAAAAAGCTCTCGTAAAAATCAAGAATATAATTTAAAAAAAGGGAACAAAGTAACCCTTAAAGGGGCTCTAACCACTTACCCCTGGAGTAAAAGTCTACCATATAGACCACTCGGCCACAAATGCTCCTACAATCTAGACTGTATTTTATACTTTATACATGTATAAGCAATCCTAGTAGTTTCACAAAATATAACGACAACATCAGAACTCTCCAAATTATTCAATCGTTTCGCGCTGCAACGCTTTATAATTTTCAGGGTTTTAAATCGTCAAAAGATACATAAAATGGCTATTTTAGAGCATGTTAAATGTTCAGTATTACTGTTTCTTCACAAATATCATAACTAAAACGAAAATTTGTGAATCTAAAACAACTTTTTTTTAAATGTTATCAATTTATCAAAACGTGAAATAGCCCCTTTAAAAACATTTGCCGTGTTTAATAATTTTTAATTCTATTATTGTGTTAACGTCATCTGGACCAAGGTGATCAAAACAACTAAAGCGTTACAATTTCTAAATTGAAAATCTTTCAAAAATAGCACGATATGTACTTCTTTTGGACCAACTTCAGTTTGTTTCGGATAAAATATAACTATTGATTCCAGTGATTGACAATTATTTACACGTATACTCGCTTTGCTTATAGTATTAATAATCTAAGCAATGTTTTAACAGATGGGCACAGTTTAATAATACATTGTATATGTGATTTCAGTTATAATTGTCAACTATATGAACATTAAATACAAATATATCATTTGCATGTTAAAAAACAAAGGTGTATTTTAAAATAACAAAGCCAATTCCATGGCGATTGAAAGAAAAAACAACAACACATAATTCATGAATGAATGTAGCAGTGTTAATGAATATTATTAGTACAGGAAAAAGATAAAATATTCAACCTAAATATTATATTAATTATCGCAACGTTAAAGATTTTGACCAACTTTTATTTCGTTGTGAAATCTCAAACCAGCGCAGGTAAACTAAAAACACTTATTTGCGGGTTAATTTTACCAGCTAACGATAGGACGGGAAACACGCGAAAGAGGGTCATCATACATCAAATTCACATTGTAAACAAACCCGATTATCATACACCAGGAAAGGAAATATTACAGTTTTTTCCCCAAGTTCGTTGGTTTTCCAAAAACGAGAGCTTTTTGTAAGCGAATCTATCGGTAATTATTTTAAATCAAATAAGAGTAACTGGAATGACTACAAATATAATAGAACTGTGTTACGTCATAATGTATAAAAGAATAAGACAAAGTTGTTACCGTTTTTTCATACACTAACCAATGAAAATGAATGTAAAAATAACAAACACAAACAATAAAAGCATTTATTCCAAGAATGTATCCGTTTTACTAGGATTCTTTTCATGTTAAGCCACTTCCCAGAAAGATCTATTCCGAAAATGATTCATATGGAGAACTGTCTGTAGGATGGAAGTTTGTACAGTCAACGTGTATCGAAAACATGTAACCTAAGACTATGTCAGTTTGAAATAATATATATGCTATGCAAATGTCTCGGAATATTCGTTTCTGAATAATCATTACATCAACGCACACAAAATCCAAAATGAACGCATCATAGACACTTCCATCAATTTTAGTTGTTCGCTTGTGAACAACTAATATTACTAACACAAAATTCAAGTCGGTCTGCTCTGAACTAAGCTAAGCATGATAACCACCACATCTGCCTGTGCACACTGATAAGCCTGCTTATACTTCACCACTTTTACAGACAGTGAGTGTGCGTATGTAATCAATAGTGTTTAACAGCTTGTTCGACGACATTGGCCAGTTTGTCATTGAAATCTGTACAAATTGGCTGCGTTCAGGGAAAACGGGGCTTAATGCATGTCAAAAAAGTGGTTTCCTGTGACACTGATTAGTCTGTGCAGTGCGCACAAGCTAATTTTGGACGGCACTTTCTGATTTTATGGTGTGTGTTTTCGTTTAAAGAGAGTCTCTGGTGCTGGACTGAAAATTTATGCATATGCAATAAGTCCTGTTTTCCCAAAATGGAGCTAAAATTATCCTTTCTATTAATGATTTAAAAAAAGGATAAAGTGATAATAACTTCAGTCACCTTGATGACAAGGCAAATAACCAAAATCACTTTTAAATCAAATAAACAACCAATGAGTTCTAAATTTTTACCTTGTGGCATTTTTAGTAATATCTAAAAGGGACCTATTCACAGTTTGTCATTAAATGCTTAATATTGATAAATGTAAACATTGGATCTTAAAAGCTCCTGTCACGGAGTGATTTATAAGTGACAAGCGGTTCGAGCCTTGATCATGGAAATGATAATGGAGACAGATGAAATTTTTAAATACTTCATTTAATAGATGTCTTAATATATGCTACATTTTATTCTAAAACACTTATGTTAGTAGGAACCACATGAATGTTAGTTTATTCTAATCACTATCAGATAAAATTGTTCCAATAAAAAAAAAATAAAAAAAAAGAAGAAAACAATCATTAAGTCACTGGCTGACTAAAAATGTCACATTTGTCAACAGATAATACCACTCTCACTCTAGGTCCTCGACCCTTTGGTGGCGTCATATGTGTCCACCCCACCGCGGCACAAACGACCCTCGCCTCTGGCGATGTCCAACACGACCTTCGTTGTGGCGCGTCCCGGTCGGCCCTTGTCGCCGAAACCGCCTTTCTCTCAGATATGGCAGCTATCTGCCAAACCGTTGTTGGTGGTGGCCTCTGCCTCACTCACCCGAAAACTTCCCGTTGGGTGATTCCTGTTTGCTGCACCCACCCGGAAACGGGGATATATTCATTGAAAATAATCCCTAACCGTGACATAGCATGGTTTTGTACACATTATATTCATTATTACATTTAGACAGCCAGCCTTTAATCACAAAATCTATTAACACCTAGACAAATGACAAATATACATGCATAACTACAGTATTAACACAAAAAATACAAATACCATTTAAACATTAACATAAACATTAATTCAGTTGATATTTAATAAATGTTACTTGGTTTTAAATCTCAGAAGCTAGTAGGGTTTCAGTGCAAAAAATTACTAAAAATGTAATAAAACTTATAAAAGTAATATTTACCCCAGTTCCTATAAATATGTTATCCAAATATCTACACCTTGGGCACTTTTCAGAGCGTCCACACTGCTCGAAACTTACGACGGCACTGAGTTGATTTGAAATTTCTGGGAACATTGGGTGTAAAATAAACGATTCACGGATCTGTTGTTTATCAACTGGGCATTCCTTTGCTAAAAAATGCCAGAGTTCATGAATAGTTTGCATCCCAGGGCCCTATTATTTTGATACCCCAGGCTACATCAACAACAGCAGAGATTAGGTTTGGTGTAGGGGAATTTAACATTGCACATGTTTAAAGCATGAATCTCGACAGCTCTATTAAAACAATTAGACTAAAATTAAAGGAACTAAAAAGTTACCCTCAACTGGGCTCGAACCACTGACCCCTGGAATAAAAGTCTATAGTTTAGACCACTCGGCCATCCGGGCTCATACAATAGAAATGTATTTGAAACTTGTAATATAAGCAATCCTCGTAGTTTGAACAAATATAACGACAACAACAGAACTCTCCAAATTATTAAATCATTAAATTTGTTCAATTTACCAAATCATGAAAAGGTCCTTTTAATGTCTTCAGTCTTGCAAATTGATTGAGTTCAATACACTGTCAGATCTTACATCATGAATAACTTACACGTTAAGTGGTTGCCTGTTGGCCTGGGGCCAGTAGATTTAAGCCCATGAAACTTAATTTTAAAAGTTGATATCGGTTGGGCTAAAAAGCAACAGTTTCTTTAAAGCTTGAAACAAATCAATCCAATTAAATATAGAATACTAATTGGAGACTGTGGATCAATTAGGTAAATAAATTGTTGCTCAATAATTAAATGAAAATAAATAAAGAATTAGATACACATAACACAACATATGTACATGTTCTAGGCTTGTTATTCTTTTAGCAAGGCAACCAAAATTCTAAAGATGGTTGCAAGTGCAGCAACTCATTGCGAAAAAAGAGACGTATTGTTGTTATTTTGTCTAAGTTATCTCAATAACATAAATATGAGGATAAACAGTGCACCCACATCTTGACATGTGATTTAAGACACAATCTTTATAAAATTTGAATGGGTTGTGTTCATTTCAAACTTGCGATATAAAAAGCTATCAGACATAATTTTGAAAACTGCGTTGCGTCTAAGATTTTGCAATAGCGAACAACTTCAGTGCCTTCAGCGCTTTGATTTAATTTTGTAATTTTCAGAAAATCTGTTCTTTATGAAAGATTGTGATTGGTTGTTTGTGATAATAAGGCGAAGCATTACGTATTTCTAAAAATAGATGTTAACGAGAAATATTATTGCAGTCGCATTGTGTACACACCGGTTACCGACAATAACGTAGTGAATTCACCAGCTATGTATAGAACGACTACAGTACGTTGGTGAAGGCCAACATGGATTTAGTTTTGATTAAGTATTTACTTAACTAAAATGGAAAATCATGAATTCAATGAGATTAAAATACTGCAAAGAGTGTTTCATGGTGTTATTTTTGCGAACAGGGTCTGCAGAATTGTCACGAAGAAATATTTACAATTAACGGTTTACATATGAATAACTGAATGAACGTGTTCTACTTAACCACAAAAACAACAATAATGTGAACTGGAATAGCGTAAAATATCAGAGCAGTAACGGAAATATATAAATTTGTATTAATTTATAAAACCACATACATTGGTTTATTATTAGGGTGAATACTTTTTATTAATTATACAGTTTGTATGCTTATAGAATATTTTGTTCTGTTTTATTTGGGAACCCACGTATTACATCAATCATTTACATATGAATCTGAAAAATTGTTAATGGTTAATTTAAAGACTCAAAGAATGCATTCTGATAGTAGGCCAAACGGTAGTATACTTATGTGTGAGTTGTACATGCTTATTCCGTCGACAGTGCATAGCATATTCATAGAATAAACTGAGAAAGGCTGGAATTACTTAGTTTGAATGAAGCAAAGATCAATATTTGGTATACACATGTTGTTTGTAATGAAAATTTTAGAAGCAATGCATTTTCATCAAATATGAAACAAGATTACATTTGCAAGCAAAGTTAACTGTTGATTTCGTGTCTGAAATTGACAAAATGCTAAGGGAAATAATAGTTTTGCACTGAACTGAATAGAAAATATGGTTACATAATCTTTCACAAACTTCTGAAGAACATTAACAATATGAGACACTGATTTGTTTTCCAACCAACATGTCGAATCACTTGAAAACGAAAATACAGAGCATTTTATACTGTGGTAAAACATATTCAAGTTGGATTGTTAGTTGTCAAACGAGGTTCCCAATTCCATTTAACACTACCTAGTCAAAAGAGTAATGGGAAATCAGCCTTCAAAGCGTTTGCAAACGGATAGTGAATACTGCCTAGGCCGAGATGGTATTATTGACAATATTCTGAAGTCCATTGAAGGAGATCATGGAAACGTTGTAGCCATTTGCGGCCCTCCGCACATTGGAAAGTCCATGGTTCTGATAAAATCATTTCTAAAACAAAGCAATGTTAAAGACACCAATGGGTATTTTATGTATTATAACTTTCAAGATAATAAGAATTTTAGTTATCAACAAAATGAAAATATCTGGATGTCAAAATTGAAAGTTTTAAATGAAGAGGAGCAAAACAATATTGAAGACCATAATGACTATAGAACATTACTTTCCACACTTGTGACGCGTGTAGCACTCAAACATAAAACTGTCTATCTGTTTCTTGACAATGTCGATGTTTTGATGAATTGGGGGGAAACAAAATTTGCGGAGTTCTTGGAGTTTGTAAAGACTTTAGAACAAACGGATAACAATGTGAAAATCATTTTCTCCACCTCGACACAAATTGTCCAAAACAGACGATGGCCTATGATTGAGAAGATACCGCCGTTGCCCACCAAGGATATGTGTGATATTATAACAAGCGAGTGCGAAGATAAAGGGGTGGACATTGACATGCAGCGCCTGTGCATACCTCTTATAGCCATTTTGTGTGATGGTATACCATATGCAGCAGCTACTGCAGGTGCGTAATGTTATAGAGAATAACAGGTTACTGTCTGATCTTTTTGTAATATATCAGGCAATGCTTAGAATAATATAACGGCGAGGCTTGCAAAAAGATCAGGTAGCGACCTTTTTTTTTCTGTTTATCATACCTCTACGTCCCTGATTTTAAAGAAATAATGAAAAAAAAATCGCGAAAAGCTGCATTTTTAGCGGGAAAAAATGCGATTTGTGGTGTTAAACGTGTTAATAATGACGCCATGAGCACTTGCGCTTAATATGTATAAAAGCAGTTTTTGCTGATTGTGTTTCATTTTGTGTTTAAAATATATTACATCTTTGTATCAAATTGTTTGATTTGCTGAATTTGAATCGATTTTCATTAAAAATGATAACTTTATAGTTGATTCCGAATAATATGACCTACCTCCTATCATCGGCTTATATTAGAACTTCCTATTGAACTGATATAAAATTATATCAGGCAGTGTTATATCAGGCAGATATCAATGCAGCGCTATTATAAATTCAAATATTATTAACCAGAGAAAACTTGTGTTTGTTTGTTTGGAAAAAACTTGCAAATTCAACGCTTGATATGATGAAATAGCTGCGTTTAATGCCGTTGGGCTTTATATCTATATACCTGAGTTATCAGAATAAGTTAATCCTCAAATGGTTTTAGTTAAGAAAAAAGAATATAATGAAAGTGTGTTTCAATAATATACTATTGTATAAGACTCAAATAAACATGAGGTAATAACTTAAACTATCAGAGTACGTGTATTATATACAGCTATACATTGAAATTGGCATTTAAATGTTAAAGAATATGGCATATCGCCTATAGCTTTAGTTATTAGTGCAACACATGCGAATATTTCATCGTATGTGAATTCTCCATCCTTTAAAGGACTTGTATTCAATGACTGTAATAATTTGCAGCGAAGCAGCAGCACATGTCAACAGCTTTGCAACATGTGTTGTGGTGTGTTACACTTATTTTAGGAGACCAATAAATCGATAGTTGTTTCAATGGTTCTCAAAAAGTAACATCGTTCTAAAACGCAAATAAGCAGTAACAGTATTTCAAAGTTTAATATTTGCTTATCTGTTGCGTCATATCGCAGAAGCTTCTTTTCTTAGATTGTCGTTGATGGTGCAAACATTTTTCTTAGAATTATATCAAAAGTATGCTTATAAACAGTAATCATTGACCTGTAATGCCTGTAACAGAAAACCGTAGCGTTTACAAGGCGTAGAGTTTACCAGTATGTAAGCATTCGTTTTAATCTGTACATAGTTTGAATATTTTAATTCAGTTGTGTTTTATCTTATTGTAGGAAGCATCCTCTCCGAACACGGCGGATTGATTACACCAGTAGAACTGCTGGAGCTGATGATTGTAGAAAGATTGGATGTCCTCAGTCCGTCCAACTGTCCACTTTCTGATCGTTTGGGTACGTGCGTTGATTTAAACAGCTTAATTTTCGTTTGTAATTTTTGCAAAGAATGTATGTTCCAACGCATTTCGTTGACTTTGAGTTTAATTAAAAATTGAAACGCTGAAGAAGCAAAAGAAAAACCACGTAACAGAAACAGTTAAAGCATTGAACTCGGTCCCTTTATCTGTGCACATTCTAATCGTCTTGATCGGATTAGCTCAAACGAATGGAAAAATGGCGCTTTTGAAGTAGCATATGAAAGGCTTTGTGTTTGCGCGCACGGGCATTAACTTTAAGTTGACTGAAAAACTTCAGAAGCTGTTGTAGCCATACTCAATCTCCGAACAGACGTGTCGTTCCTTGCTCTCATATACAATCTTTACCATCACAAGAAAAGCCTACCAGATTTGGTAGGATCTAATTTTTAAGTTAAAGTATTATTATAATGAAAAGTTTTCATTTTCTTTCATATTTTGAAACAAGTGTTTAATTTAGATTCATAATAAAACAATAAATTGACTAAATTAAAAACCGTGAAAATAACAACGGTAAAATTATTGTACCACGCGGCTTGGCTATCATCACGTGATGGGTTATGATGGCAGGGATTTGATCCAGCTATGCTGGGTCCAGTAAAATATCTGCGCGGAGGGAGGTTGCCAAATAGTAGCAACGTAACAAAACAATTCTAGCGATGTGATACATGTACTAGTGTAACGATTAAAACAAAGTATTTGAAAACTCCATAAATAGTTCCGTTTATTGCCGTTTACAGCGGTTATTTGACTTTAACTTGAATTCGATTTGAAGTATTAAAGGGGCCTTTGACGTTTTGGTAAATTGACAAAATTAAAAATAGTTGTTTCAGATTCGCAAATTGTCGTTGTAGTTATGATATTTAAGAGGAAACAGCAATACTGAACATTTACCATGCTCTAAAATATCCATTATATGCATCTTTTGACGATTTGAAAAGCTGAAAATTAAAAAGCGTTGCAACGCGAAACGATTGAACACTTTGGAAAGTTCAGTTGTTGTCGTTATATTTTGTAAAACTACGAGGATTGCTTATATAAAGTAACAAATACATTTCCTCATAGCATGAGAACGGATAGCCGATAAATGGTCTAAGCGGAAGACTTTTACATCCAGGACTCCAGGGGTCATTGGTTGGAGACCAGTTGAGGGTTACTTTTTTTCTTGTTTCTTCATTTGTATTCTTGTATTATTAATGGAGATTTTTAGGTCCAATGTTTAAATTTATCAATATAAAGCATTTAATGACAAACTTCAATACATGCCAAAATATGTGTAAAGGCCCCTTTGATATGTAAATCAGAAGTTATTTCATAATTATAAGGTATGGATAAGACAACACACAGAGAGTGCTGTGACAGAAAACATACAGAAAGTGTTTGAAAGAAAACACACAGAAAATGTGTGTGAAACAAACAAACAGGAAAGTGTCAATTAATAAAATGTACAGAAATGTAAGTTTTCAGCAGTGAAGTCTGCACCAAACGTGATGATATAGAAAGAAACCATGCAAGTTCTGAGTACATGAGCCGCTTTGATTTTATTTCGAAAATCCTAATGCACTGTGTTAAGTTGATATAGATATATGTATAATGTTATTAAACGTACATACATCTTTCTTAAACCTCTAAGCGCTCTCAATCCATCAAGCACAAGTAATCAATTATGATTAATCGTTCAATAGTTATTACACAATTATAATTATGTTCTACTATATGTTATGATTGCTGGAATGCGTATGCTTAAATTCGGCTCATTACGAATACCGTAGTCGGTGTATTGTGTATGTACGGTACCTTGGTCGACCATTTAAACCACCGAACAACATTTGCATCTTGTTAATTAGGAATATTGTGTGTACTTATTCATGGATACAGTTTTTGTCATTATAAGCGGCATTGTCTGTTTTATAAACAATGCTTAGTTTTGAAGATAATCCTATTAAGTAAACAATTTGATTTGCTATTGCCGTACGGTAAACTTTCCTGAGGAAATTTCTCGTTTTGTGACCTTTGAATACGACTTAAAATGCATGAACCCTTCTTCCTGATTAACGCATAGGCGCTCGATGTCAATGACGTTTTTGTTTAATTTATTAATCTATTTATTTTTTAGTTACCCGTTCTTTATTATAATGCATACACATACTAAATTAATAAAAAATCTTCCGACAAAACGTCTTCTATAAATAAAGATAGTTTGACTATGTACATACATATTGACAAGGTAAATCACTCGCCATTTTCTAAAGCAACGGAAGTGAGTCATTATGCATAATTAAATCGCTGTCACCCCGCTAGCTTATTGAAATGCGAGCGCAATCCGGGAACCTCGCCCTACTTAAAGTTTCAACAGAAACATCCACAGACGATGTGATAAATCCTTGTTACTATTGTTTCACTCAATGAATGGGGCAATCAACAAAAGATATTGTAAATTGCATACACATGAATCGTTCCTTACCAATTGTTTAACTTGATTTCGTCTGCCATGGTTAGTTCCAGAAAAAAATCAAGTCAAATCTAGCGCCCATAGTGTTAAGTGGCTGTTATTGTGTGTAAAGAACGAGGTTCCAGGCCTGCGCGCGCATTTCAATAAGCGAGCGGGGTAACAACAATTTAATTATTCATAATGACGCACGTCCGTTGCTTTAGAAAATGGCGAGTGATTTACCTTGTCAATATCTATACATACAAAGTCGAACTATCTTTTTTTAAGAAGACGTTTTGTCGGAGGATTTTTATTAATTTAGTATGTGCATGCATTATAATACACAACGGTTAACTGAAAAAAAATAAAAATAAATACATTAAAAAAACATTGTTATTGACATCGACCGCCTATGGATTTACGTAAATAAACATTACTGAACCAATAGTAATTGTAATTCCTAATGAACTGCACGTCGTTCCAATTAAATACTTGTTATTGATATCGAGCTATCGACCTATTTTTCTGGTACAGATATAATTATCGGATTTCTAAATATGTATATTTATAATAATGACGCACTTTTCTCGCTTAATGTATTGTTTCAAAGACATGTTATCGATTCCGTAAATATAAGGCGATGCAACCACTGCTAGATCTCAATGGTGGAAATACCATTTTCTAAACATTTGTTGACGTGGGAAATTTCTGCTTTCACTTTCAAGATTACAGCAACTAACTGCATGGTTTTCTGAATGTCACCATAACATATAACATAATTATATAATATAAGTTACTATGGCAAAGATGACACAACATTCCAAGACAGCAATTCATTAACGCCAAACACTGTAATTATGTTAATGCCATTCAATGTCATCATCATCTGAACATATAGCTGGATCCATAGTCAAGGTCTGGGTCTTATGTTATAGATTTGGAAATAGTGTGTGTTCTATTCTTCTTCTGCGGCACATATTAACTTATTTTATACATTCGTGAAAGCTGTGGCAAATCTTTTTTTGAAAACAAGACGAGGCCAGATTTTTAAGTTATTTTATTTTAAATTGGGTATTTTATAACTCATTTCGTCAAAGCAATCTACTCAGATTTGTATAACTTAAATTGAGTTAAATAACAACGCTGCAGATTAATAGCTGCATCAACCAAATAGAACTCAGCGACAAGACAATCTTTATGTAATGTGAACTCAGTTGTAAATACATCGTAATCACAATATGTGGAAAACATTACACCACAAACCAATTCAATTAATAACAAATAAGTTCAAAAACTCATTCAGTTATATATTGCGCTCCATAGTAAAGTTGGAAATATAAAACATTTTGCACGTAATGACTATGCAAGGAAATAATTAATTCTATTATAATTGACAATATTCTTAAAAAACAACAACACAGAAATAATATTCGGTATGTTTGGTTTGAAGTTATCTTAAATTATTTTCCACAAAAGCGAGTAATAACTGTAAAACATTGAAGCTAATGTGTGCAGAAAGTTTTTAAAAGCATTACATAGAGTAATCAAAGCGCTGAAGGCACTGACTGAAGTTGTTCGCTATGGCATAACTTAAGACGCAACTCATTTTTCAAAATTAATCGCAAGTTTGAAATCAACACAGGCCATTCAAATTTATAAAGAGTGTGTCTTAACGCACGGGTTGAGATGTGTGTGCACTTTTTATTATCCTATTTATTTGATAGATATTACTTAAATAAAATAACAACAACATGGCCCTTTGTTGACGTTCAGAACGCATAGTAAGTATGATGAAAATTGTAATGTAACTGATTATAAAGACAATTTGCAATCACCATCATATTAAATTAATATTGTTTGAATATCAAATACCTATCTTACTAAGATATAATTTCATTATGGAAAGTCCCTTTACAAAACTTTTAATTTTTGCCACCATATACACATGCAAAACATACAAAATAATTCAAAATAAATCTGCAAGCAAAACTTTTTACTCACGAATTAGGTAGTCATAAAGACAGCCCTGTGGACCCGTACTTTGTCGTTTTACTTTGTTGCATTACTTGTTACCCCAGAAGGCCACACGGTGTCTACAACTCTAACCTAAACATGGGTATAGAGCATTAATGCGATTTTACGGCAGAGCTGTTTTACCCAGCTTTTCACCTTAAATGACTTTTACATAACTTCAGCAGACACGCATGAATATATTCGAATATTTCATAGGCTGATTCGAGATGAAATCTTAACTTTTGCTACATCGCGGTGTCTGTGATCAGCGCAAAGGATGTATCACTATTCAGTGTAAGGAATTCCGGACTACTCTCTGCATGTTCAAATGAAACACTTTGTGGTCAAGTTACAATTACGCGTTAAAATTCATCTCTCAGATTTTCAGAGTCAGTACTCGTTCACTAAATCGTGCGGCGAATATATAGTTAACTATCAATAAACACAGTTTTGATTTCAAGATGGGAAAACAAACAAATAGAATAGTGTCACGATAAGAGGAAAATGGTTTAATTATCCAACCACAAATGTTGCCGTAGTCTGTCAGCACGTCTTGAAATCGTTCCTAAAACGCATAGGGTGATTTTATAGCGAGCAGCATCGCCTCTGACAAGACTGCGCAAGTGCACAGGTTGGGCTTAAGATACCCTGGGCGAAACGCATAAGACCCATTTTAGCATGACGCGTCATGAAAGTGTAATTTAAATGTGTCGAAAGAAAACTGCGTGTAAATCACATATTAACATACGACATATTTCGATGGTGAAGAAATGCACTCGTTATAAGGCATGTGAGGACACACGATATGCACTCCCGTAGTATATTTTTTATCTACTTACACTAATACGTGGTACTCCCGTAGTATGATTTTTATCTACTTACACTAATGTGTGGTTTGACAATGATTAGTTGATAACACAAATTTCATGCGGTGAATATGTTACTAACAAGTTAACAAACACGATACTTAAACGTTTGTTTTCAATTTAATTATTTAGAAACGTAAATTGCAAATTTATTTCAAAGTCAGCGTTTACGCCGACTAACTTATATTCGGTTTTAGCGATTATAAAGCATTTTGTTGTTGTCTATAATATACCTGTAGTAATTGGTGAACTCATGTTCAACGTTTTATTTATTGAGAATTGTGAATGTATACAAACTTAACCTTTTACTACGTTGTTAGCACCCGTGAATACAAAAGATCGCCGCTATCTGTTGAGAACATAAGAATGTATCCCAGAAACAGCAATAGAAGCATGCTCTATGAACGAGGTTACACAACATCCCACTATTCTTGTTTATCAGCATCTATTTATAGCCTCAGATGTGGTGGTTATCGTTCTTAGCATAGCGACACGCCCTACCCTCCCGAAGCCCCGCACTGTCCTTCTGATTCCCCGCCCTGCCCTTTTATTAAAAAAAAACAACATATGATGTAATACATATTATATATTTTTTAATCTATCATTATATTGTTATTAATTTATTCCTCACTGTAGACATTTTATTTGCATGGTTAAATATCAATGGCAATTAAACCCAATTTAATCAGTTTAATTCGTACGTTCTACATTCTCGAAATACTTGCGAGGATTGATTCGCATTTTATAAATTTGCGGTTTTGAGAGCACTGCCAAACAAAAGAGTTCTTATAAATAGCAATTTGTCATCATGCATTATGTCTGCATGTAAACATTTTACACAAACGGGCGGGATTATGATATCTTACTCTGTGTTGATATAACGTATTCATTTATAGACGAATGAATAATAATTGGGTAGGCATTCAAATAGTAAATTATAGCTGGTGTTCGAATGTTAATTATTTTACGCAACTTTTCTTGTAATTGACAGTAAGGAGAAATCTAAATTTGAGACGTGTAAACATTAGTTCCTATTGTTCCTTTTTTTGAGAATATCAAGTATCCTTTATGAAAAGATTTCAATCCTACATTTTCCATGTATAAAGAATAGAGTGTCCAAGTATATTACCAGTGCACCTGTTTAAAATATTAGTGAGACTCCTGATTATGTATACTATATTATTTCGAATATAACAAACTAACTGTTGTAATTTTGCAATAATGTGCTCACATATTAATATTTGGGAACGCTGCAATATGATTGAATGTTAAACGGAACGAAATAAATAGAGAGTCTTGCTACAATGTGACAAGTGTGTGGCACAGTGTCGTGAACGTTACAATGTCAAAGAAATCATGTATACTAAATATGTTTTATTAAGAGGAACATATTCAGTATGATGGAAAAAAAACTCATGATCTAGCATATGTAATGTTTGAACTTGTGTTTGATTAATTACAGATGCGATGATTGAGCCAATAAAAAAACAAGAAGTCAAGGAAGAAGTAAAGGCGTTCCTTTCAAATCTTATAAAGGTGGAATCGCGAGAAGTCACTGAACAACAAGCATACTATTGCAATGGTGACCCCAACGGTATGAAATATACAGTTTGGGCCGAAATTTCATTACAGATCTGTTCAGATAATACTATTTTAGTGTTTAAGCGCATATTTTGTTCATTATGATGTGTTTGTATAACGGTAAGTAAATATAAACTATTTACTAGGCGGTTGAACTTCGTTATATTGTATTAACATGGTGAAATTTGTTTAAATAACACAATGTGTTGTACACTCACTGCAATTTATTGATATATTATGGAACGAATTTTCATCATGAACCAAATTATGTGTCAGTGATGGTGGCGATTTACTTTCTAGCACCCGTTGCAATGTTCAAGAAATCCGTATTACGACCGCTGCTGACAAGTTTTATTCTTGTGAAAGAGCAAGATCTGGTTCTTCCATCCGTATTCAAAGAGTGCAAGATAGCCTTAGACAAAAGGAGGGCAGAAGGTACTTTTTTTAAAGATATTAAGGCAAACAAAAAGTGGTTTATCTCAAGGAGTTCGCCAAAAAATATGATTGATAAGCCAGACGAACAAAAATTGTTCCATTGTATTTAGTTTTTTTTAATGTTCACAAGACATATCTCACTTTTGAAAGGATGTTCCATAACAGAAATCTTCCAAACCATTTGCCGGTAAGGAACTGGAAACCTACAACTTTAAGGTCCAAGTATTATTATAACTAATTTTGAACGTGCATTATCCGTCTTTCATACATGTGCATATCATGTTGGCAGCGAAAGGATGAATTAATGAATAAGGCAAATTGAACCTGTACTTAAGTTAATATTAGAATACTATTTATTATGTTGCAGCATGCGTTAACTCGGAAACCGTTCAACAGATGGAAACATGCAAGCTTGAGGTTACAAGAGATAACCTTAAAAAGCTGGATATGGTATTTAAAATAACCGATAATACGAGTCCGAAAGATCTTGAGGAATTTCTTCAGGATCTTATTAAAACCAAGTCGATAACCGGTACGTTCAACGTTAAAAAAATGTTTTCTACTGTTACGTTGTGTTTGTTTGTATACGAGTCTCTTTCAATTTAAGTCTTAACTGTGTGCATGAATATACATGTGACCCCCGTTGTATGTAATTTCATAAAAACGTTTATTGACATTCAACTTAAGAAAAGACGATAGAAATGAAAAATAGACAGCCAAACAAAATGTATGTAATTATGACAAAAAGACAATCAACTTTTAAACATAGTTTATTTATAGGCGTACCAGGACATTTTTTGACATACTATTAGTCTGCTTTATTAAAAGGAAAAGAAAATGTCATTTCAGATGACAAAATATCCGATGAATATAATGACGATGAGGAATTTTTCAGAAGAGAGGTTCTAGACTTAACGGTAACATGGTTTTTAATCATTACAATGTGTTCAAATTAGTTGCCAAACTGACTGATTGTTGTATTTGGGGTACACGCATTCGGGATATACATGTGCATGAGATCTTTAATTATTATGCCCCCCTTCGAAGAAGAGGGGGTATATTGTTTTGCACATGTCGGTCCGCCCGTCGGTCCGTCTGTCGATCAGTCCACCAGATGGTTTCCGGATAATAACTCAAGAACGCTTAGGCCTTGGATCATGAAACTTCATAGGTACATTGTTCATGACTGGCAGATGACCCCTATTGATTTTCAGGTCACTAGGTCAAAGGTCAAGGTCACAGTTACTCGAAAAAGTAAAATGGTTTCAGGATGATAACTCAAGAATGCTGACACATAGAATAATGAAACATCATAGGTACATTGATAATGACTAGCAGATGAACCCTATTGATTTTCAGGTCACTAGGTCAAATGTCAAGGTCACAGTGACTCGAAATAGTAAAATGGTTTCCGGATGATAACTCAAGAATGCTAACGCCTAGGATCATGAAACTTCATAGGTACACTGATCATGACTCGCAGATGACCCCTATTGATTTTCAGGTCACTAGGTCAAAGGTCAAGGTCACAGTGACACGTAAACGTATGCACACAATGGCTGCCACTACAACAGACAGCCCATATGGGGGACATGCATGTTTTACAAACAGCCCTTGTTTTTATCATACATTTCCATGTGCGTTTTGTGATACAATAAAAGATGTGTCGGTTTTAGTAAATGCATGAGCGATGTATTACGTCATCACCATCATTTAAAATGAGTATGTGAACATATATTATATTTTACGGCAAATATGTGTATAACTAAGATATAACAGATCAATTAGCTCTTCATAAGTATTTAACACCAGTTTTCCTCATTCATATTTAAATTCTTGAAAAGGATGTCCACATCATCAAGACAGAATATGAGATTTATATGTTAAAATAGTTAATAATCTCTCCTGTTCTGTGTGCTAATGTTAAAATAGGACCGACATACGAACATTGCTGCAGCGATGTTTTAAGCTTTATGGTCAATATTCATTTAGTCTCACTTGTACAAAAAAATGTAACAACAGTTTTTACACGTAGCTAGTCTCACACTTTATGTTATATGTGTTAGTGTCAATTTTTAGGTCTAAGTAGTTATGCTTAGCTACTGTGTTTTTTTTTTAAATATTTAAACGTGCATTTTACTACAAAGTAGACGCAGACTTGCAGTTTGCACTTCATTCAATAATTTAACTGATAAATCAACAGCTTATTTGTTGTTGGTTCATACGACTTAAATTAATTACTTTGCATATGACATATTATAATAATATTTCTATCCGTTAACACTTGTATTGTGATCTATTAAACTGATTCTTCCGATGTGACAACATTCGTAACTTATATAGCATGCTTATAAACTGATTCTTCCGATGTGACAACATTCGTAACTTATATAGCATGCTATTATTCTGCGTTATGTTACAGGCTTTAAAACGGTATTTAAACGATATGCACGATCCTGTCTTATGTCACGTAAGAAAAAAAAAGGTTGTACTGGTTTGAAACTGGACTTGTGCATACATATTCTTGTAAAAGAGACTTAAACACAGTACCACAGCTCTACCCTATTTGTGGTTAGCCATTTTTTTTTCAAGCGCCATCAAATTATCAAAGATACAGTTTTGTTGGATATAAAAGAATAAAAGATACAGTTTTGTGAGATAATAAAAATTAATGTCAAGAAGTGAACACAGAATTATTAAGCTTAAATTTACATAATAGCCGATTTGGCACAAAAAAAAAACAACAGTTATGGCGGAAAAAATTATGTTTTCGTTGGACTCTCGGCATTATTTTAATGATAACATTTTCGTATCTATCATGTTTTAACATGCTCGACTTGTGCGTTTATGCGCGTAATACATTCAGATAAAACAATTATAGGGACTGAAGGATGAACTTAATGGGATTCGGGAAAACGAAGTGGCGTCTGAAGATGCCGTAAGACACAATGGCGATGGGGCAGATGAGGAATCTTTGCAGAAGCTAGACCAAAGAAGCATGCAGGTAAGATTGACAAATAGCTAATTCAGTGTAGTTTAAATGTGTTTTGTCCGTTTTTTTTCGCTGGATATCTTTTTTAAGTTGACACAAAATCGCCAGGCCAGAAGAGTACGGTTAATAAGTATACTTGTCTTAATTAAAATATATATACATGGCTTTCGTACATTTGAATTACATGTAATTGTTACTAAAACACAAACATAAAATGCATATTAATCAACAATTACAGGGACTGCCAATGACCAGTTTGAACCATTCTGATATAATGAACAAAGATAACACTGAGATAAGGATTAGATACGTGGACACTGGTGTTGGTCTAGGGTTTCAACAGAAAACATTGAGTGAAACCGTTCCGAAAGTGGCATACAATTCGGAATGCCCAAACCCAGTTGTGTATGATAGATTTAACAATTTACAAGAACACACAATTTGCAGTGTTGATTTAATTTCTAAGCAAGAAATACATGAGGAGTCAACAAAAGTGGTGACAAGTGATAACACTATAAATCAAGGTGGATATAATCAAGACCATGTTAACGGAGTATATAAATTATCTGATTTAGCAATCGAAATGCCTAATGAGGAACATGCAACGACACATGATCAATTGAAAAATCAAGGTGAAGATATTGAAAACATTGGAAACGGAGAATATCAGTTTTTATCTGATTTAGCAATTGAAACTCCTGATGGGGAAGATGCAACGACAAATGCTCGATTGGAAAAACAAGGTGGATATATCGAAAACCATGGAAACGAAACTCCTGATGGTGATGATGCAACGATAAATGATCAATTGCAAAGCCAGTCTTTTGTACGATCTGAAATATTCTCGTTTCCATTCAGTGGACCGATAGCAATACATGGTGATCATGTCCAATATAGGGAAACAAGTTCGCAGAGTGCTACGTATGCAGTGCCTCGCGTACAAAATGAATTGGAACCGAAAGTTGTTCCGGTACTTAGAACACAGGGGTCGGCGGACAGCGGAATAGGTTTCCCTGAAGTAATTGAGAATGCACCAGAGTTTTTAAAGTATTAAATGTTTGCATAATTTAAGTTGTTGATCTCCACTTGACCGTTTAAGGCAGATGTCATATAACAAGTTTGCATCGTTTTCATACAAAGCTGTTATAGATTACCCTACTTGATTACTCAGTTGTATGAACTTAGGGACGACTCATATTGCGTTTAAAACAAGCTACATGAACCGAAACATTATTAGGTTTCAGGACCACGTCGACAAATTCTAATTGTTTGACTCTGAGTAACTGACATTTTGAACCGAGCGTCCATTTATGTGAAATCAGTATACAGGGTCCTTACCATCGTGTATTGGCAAGTTGTGGACATTGCCAAAACCTCGAATGTGGTTCTCTTGTTATATTTTGCGATTGAAGATTCAAATCATTGAGAACATATCATTTCGTTTGCTTACTTGCATGTTCATATGTACAATTTTGCCATTTATTTCGTAATATTGTGCAGAATGGTTTGCTATAAACAAATGTACATATTTTATTATTGGTTAATAGTATAATTGGTTTATTGTATTTCCCGTAGTCTTTAGTGTAAGATAGGTCGTTGGCTTACCTGCATGTTCATATGTACAATTTTGCCATTTTTTTTCGTAATGTTACGCAGACTGGTTTGCTATAAACAAATCTATATATTTTATTATTGGATAATAGTATTATTGGTTTATTAGCTCCACTGGCCAAAGGCCAGCGGGGCTTATGTCATGGTCCTGTGTCCGTCGTGTGTGCGTCCGTGCGTGCGTCCGTGCGTGCGTTAACTTTTCTTTAAACATCTTCTTCTCCTAAAATACTGGTCCAAATCTGATGAAATTTCTCAGGAATGTGCCTGTGGTGAACCTCTTTCAAATTTATTCAAATTATGCCCCTGGGGTCAAATTTGACCCTGCCCCGGGGATTCAAAAAATTGAAAATTTGCTTATATAAGGCCTATTTTGTGCAAACTTTATAAATCTTCTTGTTCATAACCATTAGGCCTAGGGCTACCAAATTTGGTATGTATTGACATCTTATAGTCCTCTACCAAGTTTGTTCAAATTATGCCCCTGGGGTCAAATTTGACCCTGCCCCGGGGGGGTCAAAAAAATGAAAATTTGCTTATATAAGGCCTATTTTGTGCAAACTTTAAAAATCTTCTTGTCCATAACCATGGGGCCAAGAGCTATTAAATTTGGTATGTAGTGACATCTTATAGTCCTCTACCAAGTTTGTTCAAATTATGCCCCTGGGGTCAAATTTGACCCTGCCCCGGGGGGTCAAAAAATTGAAAATTTGCTTATATAAGGCCTATTTTGTGCAAACTTTAAAAATCTTCTTGTCCGTAACCATTGGGCCTAGGGCTACCAAATTTGCTATGTAGTGACATCTTATAGTCCTCTACCAAGATTGTTCAAATTATGCCCCTGGGGTTAAATTTGACCCTGCCCCGGGGGGTCAAAACATTGAAAATTTGCTTATATAAGGCCTATTTTGTGCAAACTTTAAAAATCTTCTTGTCCATAACCGTATGGCATAGGGCTACCAAATTTGGTATGTAGTGACATCTTATTGTCCTCTACCAAGTTTGTTCAAATTATGCCCCTGGGGTCAAATTTGACCCTGCCCCGGGGGGTTAAAAAATTGAAAATTTGCTTATGTAAGGCCTATTTTCTGCAAACTTTAAAAATCTTCTTGTCCATTACCATTGGGTCTAGGGCTACCAAATTTGCCATGTAGTGACATCTTATAGTCCTCTACCAAGTTTGTTCAAATTATGCCCCTGGGGTTAAATTTGACCCTGCCCCGGGGGTTAAAAAATTGAAAATTTGCTAATATAAGGCCTATTTTGTGCAAACTTTAAAAATCTTCTTGTCCATAACCGTATGGCATAGGGCTACCAAATTTGGTATGTAGTGACATCTTATTGTCCTCTACCAAGTTTGTTCAAATTATGCCCCTGGGGTTAAATTTGACCCTGCCCCGGGGGGTTAAAAAATTGAAAATTTGCTTATGTAAGGCCTATTTTCTGCAAACTTTAAAAATCTTCTTGTCCATAACCATTGGGCCTAGGGCTACCAAATTTTGTATGTAGTGACATCTTATAGTCCTCTACCAAGTTTGTTCAAATTATGCCCCTGGGGTTAAATTTGACCCTGCCCCGGGGGGTCAAAACATTGAAAATTTGCTTATAGAAGGCCTATTTTGTGCAAACTTTAAAAATCTTCTTGTCCATAACCATTGGGCCAAGGGCTACCAAATTTGGTATGTAATGACATCTTATAGTCCTCTACCAAGTTTGTTCAAATTATGCCCCTGGGGTCAAATTTGACCCTGCCCCGGGGGGTCAAAAAATTGAAAATTTGCTTATTTAAGGCCTATTTTGTGAAAACTTTAAAATTCTTCTCGTCCATTACCATTGGGCCTAGGGCTACCAAATTTGGTATGTAGTGGCATCTAATAGTCCTCTACCAAGTTTGTTCAAATTATGCCCCTGGGGTTAAATTTGACCCTGCCCTGGGGGGTCAAAAAATCAAAAATTTGCTTATATAAGGCCTATTTTGTGCAAACTTTAAAAATCTTCTTGTCCATAACCGTATGGCATAGGGCTACCAAATTTGGTATGTACTGACATCTTATAGTCCTCTACCAAGTTTGTTCAAATTAAGCCCCTGGGATCAAATTTGACCGTTCCCCAGGGGTCACAAAATTGAACATATGCTTATATCGGGCCCATTTTGTGCAAACTATAAAAATCTTCTTGTCCATAACCATTGGGCCTATTTCTACCAAACTCGGTAGGTAGTGACATCTAATAGTTCTCTACTTAGTTTGTTCAAATTATGCCCCTAGGAACAAATTTGACCTTGTCCCAGGGGTCACAAAAATGAACATATGCTTAAATAAGGCCTTTTTTGTGCAAACTTTAAAAATCTTCTTGTTCTTAATTATAGAGCTTAGGGCTACTAAATTTGGTATGTAGTGATATCTTATAGTCCTCTTCCAAATTTGTTCAAATTATTCCCCTGGGCTCAAATTTGACCCGGCCCCGGGGGTCACAAAACTGAACATATGACGTTTACCAGTGGAGATTACTGCGGCTGTTTGGCTGTGACCAACAACAACATCAACATCTTGTAAACATGAGATAAAACCCTGTCATTTAGTGCCATTTTAGGTCAGATGGTGACTGCTTACAAAGGCATTGAAGTAAGAACATGTGTTATGAATGTTTTTCTTATAAACTGAAAAAAGTCGGGTTTTATTTAAATATGTCGAAAGTGACCATATATCCGGATGAAAATATTTTGGATGACATGTTAATTTCATGTCTTTTTTATAGTGTTAAAACCAGTTTAATAATATATTATTGATTTTAAAAACACAGCTTCCATGAAAATAATTATTTCAAAGAAAGTCAATATATGATACTGCACGGTAAACTCAAACTTTGTATCGAAGAGAAGGTGTTGAAATTAATGAAGTGCAATGTCTTAACTATCGTATATGCTGCTTTTTAATAACTAATGATTCATTGTTCCATTTGTGAATCGTGACTGATCATGAATTGTTGAAATGATTGTCAATTGCTCAACAATCCATATATATTTCTGACCATTTTATAATTTTCTTAATATAAGTTATGAATTGATCTTAGAAGTCAAATGTATTACTAAATTAAATACATTTATAAATATAAAGAAATAATCTTTAGATTATCATAATATTCTCAGGCTTGTTGGTCTTAGGGATGTGTGGGTTGATGAGCAATTTCTCCTTTTATCACAATTATTTCTACCCTACCTGATCATTTCCTTCATATTCCATTTTAATTCAATTGACGTCTGCAACCTCTTTCAAATTGGGAAAGTCCAAAATGTGTTGTTTGGTAAAGGGTTAAGGAATTTTGATTCCTATGGGTCTTGTGAATCTGTTTCAAATCAAATGCGTAGATTTGATCTTCAGCATCTAAAAATATGTGAAATAGAAAGAACGACAATATATTTTGGAGAGATAAATGTACCTACGTTATAAGCAAAGGACCTGTGCAACAATTCCCAGGCTTTTTTGTCTGTTTAGTTAACACGGTAGTAACTTTTTCCATATATAAAAATGCTCATCCTTCCAACTTTAAGCGCCCAGTGGGACGAGGGATAGAAAGGGAAAGTCACAATTTGCTTGAGTACATTTCAACCCATGCGCATTACACGTTTTTTTTCGCAAAGAAAAAACAGTGGAGCGATGCAGGGCCATCATGGCCCTCTTGTTGTATTTCCCGTAGTCTTTAGTGTAAGATAGGTGATTTTGATGCATTAATATATGTTCTGTGTAAATACTCCAAATGATTACACAATAAGTATATACTATTGGCATGATCTCATATCATATATATTTTTTTCTCTTGTTGTTCACATCAATAATTAGAGTTTGGAATAGCAAGTTCTTCGTCATTATTGTAGTAACTAAAGCAGAATCCAAATAAATTAACTAAATTTAAAGGGGCCTTTTCACAGATTTTGGCATTTTTTAACTTATTCATTAAATGCTTTATATCGATAAATGTAAACATTGGATCGTAAAAGCTCCAGTAAAAAATCAAGAATAAAATTAAAAAAAGGAAAAGAACATTGCCCGGACCAGGTTTCGAACCAGTGACCCCTGGAGTCCTGCCAGAGTCCTGAAGTAAAAACGCTTTAGCCTACTGAGCTATTCCGCCGGCTACACATATTTGATGTATTTTATACCTTATATACTGTGAAACCATTTATTTTCGACAGCACAAAATTTCGTAATTTTTATAAAAATGACGATTTCGTCAGCACTTAAATTCGCCGATTTCTAATTTTGAATTTTTTAAAAATGCGCCAGTCAATATCCGATTTGTGTGTAATACATATTCGCGATCAATCGCAGTTGCGAAAAATCGTGGTACGAATGCGGGAACACACTTGAGAATCACTGCAGGAGGTGGGGCCTGTTTGTCACATGCCAATTAACTAGTCTTTTGTTATCAAGGGACAGTAATGGACCCTCTTAATGTATGCCATTAACACGTTCATTGTTATGATTAGCGGACAAGTGGGATCGAATAACCGTTAACGAGTGTTTGTAACAACGAAGCCAATTGCCAATCGGGAATGTGTTCTAGTTGGTATGATTTTTATTAAAATGCTGTCAATACCGTTTTAAAACTGTTTGTGTTATAGGAAAGAGGTTCCAGTTTGTTAAGTGTGTTTTTTTTTTCAAATAAAATGCTTTTTTATTCTGATATCATTATTAAAATTAGAAACTCTATGTGTGTGTTTGTTCTTAAAAAGTAAACTACCGGTATATAAATCAATAATTTAAAAATAAATAAATTGATACATTTAAAATAGTAATATGTGTGGTTTAACGAAAACAATCAAACAACAAACAGCAATTAAAATATTCTTTATTAATTTGGGATAAATACGCATGTTGATCACACATCGTCATCTTTTCATTTGGTTTACAAAAAAATGTATTGTCTTTCATCGGCATTCGCTGCGTGATGGCTAATATGCAACACCCCTGAAAAACACAATGCACCTAATGGGTAATAACGTTATAAACAATAAGCGCTAATTCATTACCATTCTACATAAACGAAGTCAACGCATTCGATACAGCTGTAATGCACACGAGTTTTAAAGAAGTGTCACGTGTCAGTTAAGTACCTTGTGTAATCTACATCCCTTTGTGTCAAAACCGGATTAATCTTGATTACGAAACAGCAGTGAATGTGTGCATGGATTATGTTGGACTTTAATGCCTTATGTCTACGGTAAAGTTTTAAAATATTGTTCAACTTGGTGTTTGGTTTTGTTCAAACATAGAGCATGATTGTTCGTTAGGATCTTAAATTCGCCGATCGGTCGACTGACGAAATTTATGAAAATTAATGCCTGACGATTAATAATGGTTTCACAGTAAGCAATCTTCGTAGTTTCACAAAATTTAACGACAAAAACAGAACTCTCCAAATTATTCAATCGTTTCGCGTTGCAACGCTTTATAATTTTTAGGTTTTAAAATCGCCAAAAGATGCATATAATGGCTATATTAGACCATGGTAAATGTTCAGTATTACTGTTTCCTCACAAATATCATAACTAAAACGAAAATTTGCGAATCTGAAACAACTTTTTTCAATTTTGTCAATTTACCAAAGCGTGAAAAGATCCCTTTAAATGTGTAAATACCGTTTTGCAGAGAACATCATATCAAGCATAATGCAAATGTTTGTCGCTTGAAGTCTATGTGCAATTGGAGTAGAGCAACATGCACATACAGTTCACACAATGCATTTACCAGGGTGCAGGGTCACGTGGCTTTTTGGGGTTCCACCTTTGAACTTTTACGGATTTAAACGACGGTTAGAGGTGCTTTATTTCAAATTACTTTTTAAAATATATTTTCTTAAGAATTTCAACTTGTGCATAAAAGACAGATTTTTATGCTGCTTATGGCAATGTGAAATATATCAGAATTACTGTATTTAATAAGCAGGTGTTCTTGTTCCTTAAATTCCATTTTTTCTGCATTCGTTATACACGGATGTGTCACGCAACGTGAAATTGTGTCACCTATTTCAGACGTATTCAATGATTTATTCTTATAACTTAAGATATCGGCATAAACTGCAAGAAAACCTGTCTTTTATGCACTATTGATTTTTCCAAATGTATTTCAATTACTTGATATATTTGCAAAAATAAAGTTCTTGACGGCGATATTACATTCTGTCCAGCCCGTGTGTGAACCCCTGAAAATCCCGTTGATTCTGCACCCTGATTCCTGTTCCGGTACCGAACTAAAGCGTGATTGGTGATAAGCTGAGTAAGCGACCCGTTAATTGTGTCGGTAGAGCATTCGCATTGATAGCGGGAGGTCCCGGGTTCGAGTTTCGGACTGGATGCACACTTTTCAACTCCCGGCAGCAATAGTACCAGACGTGGGACCGTTGCGCTTGCAGTTCTCCATAGAACCTGCCCGTGTTGCCAGGATCTCTTATACACTGTTTCTTTCGAGTCGAATTCCCAGGCGATTTCCAGCTAGGCAGACGAAAATGTCGGAATCAAACTTAAGTGGGATCGGTGATTAGCTCTGTTTGCGGCTCTTTAAGCATACACTTATAGCGCGAGATCCCGGGTTTGATGCTGGCTGCACACTTTTTACAACAAAGAGATATTCCATTCGTACCTAACGTTTCCGAACAAAGACCATGTGAAAATTATTTTGAAACTAAGCAATAATTTTTTGACCAATAACATTCAAAAACGTGAAGTAGATGTAATGTTTATATTAGATTAAGTAATACATTTTATTGGATAGACTTGTCGCGTTGAGACTACGAAGAAATATGGATCCAAATTAGTTTCATCTCACAACCATTGCCAATTTTACGTGTGTTCCATAAATAGTGGTTAGTCGACATTTATCTTGCCTCCATGCGTTGGTTAGAATAAAGCATTTGCCCGTTCATAAGTACGTCTCATCACTGTATGGAGATGCCGAGTAGCGTGTTAAACCTAGCTCAACCCTTTGCATTACGGTTGGTAAAATTCTGTTTGTCAACATAGTAACTTCGTCATCTTGCACACAATTTAAAAATAAATTGCCAGAAATCGTGACTTGAAGTGATGGTGTAAGGCGCAATATATCTGACCTGACTTCAAAATCAAGCTCAAGGTTACGCGTCAAATGTCTAATGTGGTCATTAGTATGTTTCCGGACGGTAAGTGTACACTTGTATCAAGCCTCGTGACAAGTTCGTTTGCTTTTCTTTGTGGTTGAAATATCCTTTGCTGTGACATTTCTAGTTATAAATCCCGTTGTGTGTGTTTTTGCGGTGCTTGCTAATATGCTTAATATATAGAAAGTTTCTTGTTTCATTGAGTGGTGTGGCGGAAAGCTTTATTGCATAAATGCATTATCGAACCGGAGGGGTACATTATGTGTAACTTGCAATGTCACATTTCATTGGTTTGAAAGGACACATTTGAATCCGGAAGTTCATTTAACATGTTCATTCAGTTTTATGGTCATCGGATACGTATGAGATGTGGATATGGTGCATTTTATATTGATGCTCATCTAGAAAATGTATAAAGCTAGGCCAACGTTAGCCTTATATGTCTGATATAAAGCACAAACGTATATTTTAGCCTGCAACTAAATATGTGTTTTATCTATGACAGTTTTGGTTGTGATATATATTAACCATCATATACTTTTCATATGTTTTGCGTGTTGCCTTGTTGTTTTTTTTAGCCAGATCTCAGTTTTCTTGTTTGTGCAAATTATATTTATTTGAACTAATTTTATTTCGATTACGTAAATTTAAAGGGTAGCTCAGCAGATTAAGTATATGTATCAAGAAATCGTTCAGTTTGTGATGCAAGCACCAAATTTGGCACATATACTCTTCAGTCACTAGAGATTTGATAAAGCACGTTAGCCAATACAAATTTCAAAATGGCGTCCGTTTTCAAGATGGCCGCCGTCAGGATTGAAAAATGAAAAAAAAGGAACAAATTGTCTGAAAGGTTTGACTGGTGTGAATATTACTTGATTTTGATTTCGTACACAACAATTTGACTAGTTTGAATTTAAATTAAGACTTTGTTTAAGTATAAAGTACACACAAATCCAACATAGCTTCAAAAATGGCCGCCAAGATGGCCGCAAAAACCTATTTATAGCTATGTTACTATCCAATTAAATTTGATGAATTTGGTGTCTTTACCCAGGTTTCAGGGAGCAAAGAGCACATTTATATCGTCAGACAAAGTGTAAGTTAATAATGTCACACAGAAATCCAACATGGTGTCCAAAATGGCTGCCAAGATGGCCGCCGATACATATTAATGACCATAACTATGTTACATTCCACTCAATTTTAGATCTAGATTTTGGTGTCTATAGATAGGTTTCAGGGGGCAAAGAACACATTAACGTCATCATACACTTTTTAAGTTTATTATATATCACACAAATCCAAAATGGCCGCCAAGATGGCCGTCAAAACCTATTTATGATAATAAAATATGACTTTGTAACTGTCCACTCAAATTTGATTAATTTGGTGTCTATACCCAGGTTTCAGGGAGAAAAGAACACATAAATATCACATTTATATCTTCAGACAAAATGTAAGCTAATTATGTTGCACACACATCCAACACGGCGACCAAAATGGCCATTAACACAATACGAAGGACCACAGGTCCATAACTTGTTACTCAAAAGTTATGGTTGTTATGTAAAACGCCATAGTTTAGGAGACAAAGAACACTTTAATGGAGTTGAGGTTATATTTAAGCAGTTGAATAATCATTAACTCCAATTTATGACATTTGGAAGAGAGAATGAACTAGCACATGACTTCAAAATAGGATCAGGTTTTACTAACTTCTGTAGACATCAGTTTTTACCGTTGCTGAAAATCATTGAATATTAATTACAGCCTGAATAAGCATGAGTTCTTCCAAAAGGTATATATTATACAATTTGTGTTCCTTTGACTATTTATTTACATAAAAGCAGAAGTAGGTGGTCTTATTGTCCCTTTCGGAGTAATGCAGGATCTAGATAAGCAAATCTGTATCCTAGACCACCAACTGTTTGGTGCTACGACGGGATCGTTATACTGTTTCTTTAACAATTTTAACGTCTTCATCCACGGAAGACAGAACAACATAGCATCCCATTTGAGGCAGGGTTGTGCTGATAAGAGCAATCATGCCGGGCTTGTTTCTGTCACGAGACAAAAAGTCTTCCTTTTTTACATGAGCATTCTGTTTCTTTGCTTAAACTCACAATATGATTCACGTTTGTTTCATCGTCTCCGGTGCGTGTTGTCTTTGTTATAATGACCGTCTTCGTAGCCATCGAACCCCACTGTCTCTTGTACATGTACGTAATGCATTTTCTATGAATCCACATAAGACTCGGCTATTGCGTTATATAAGTCGCCCTTCTCCATGGTAAAGGATTCAGAAAAGTGCCACCATCATGCATCTGTTTCTTTATAACAGCTCATCTCAGCCTCACATGATGTGTCTATAGCATACTCTCAAATTGCCTGAGCGATCTGAGGCTTATCTGCTGTACACAGTATGTTCTTGGTTTCAAGAAGGCAGCAGGAAGGGAGCTCAGTTCAAAAGACAATACGACTGCAAGGGAAGGATCTCCAGATGTTTACACCACCAGAAAACGCTGGAACAGAAGAGCAGGATAAAAAGCACGTTCAGAAGCGATCTTAACAGCCAAGCTATTCCTAAGAGCTTTGGCTCTGTATTTTCTCGTGAATTTATAAGCAAATACCAACTTTCCTATGATATCTCTTATGATCGTTTTCCCAAACGCCTCAACTGCATGAACATTCACATCTGACCCAGCCACTATCTTATTGACCATGTTTCTCAGAGTAGGGTTAGTTGTGTATGAAGAGCAGGTTTGTAATCTGTGTCTGCATTTTCTATAGATCAAAAGAATCCCCTTTGATGCACGCCTCAGTTGAATCTTTGTGTTGCGGAATTGAAGTATAGGTCAGATCTGTGAAATCATGCATCCCACAGTTGTGCTCGGATGATGCAGATAGGGTCCAAGGAGTTTGCATTTCCTCGGCTATTTCACTGTCGCGAGTGAGACCACATGTGCTCTATAAACACATCATCAATGTGTGTTCAATGACAAGATCACGTCCTAGCCCAGCATAGCATTGATGACTCCTACGAACAACGTGAAAACCAAAACCGAACTTTCGATAAACGTCTGGGTGCGTTTCCTCTAGATCGCTTATTTGCAGCAAAGATGAAAAGCTAATCGGGCACTGCCTGCTAATGCATCAGCCAACACCCAGTACGATATGCTTTAATCAACACCCTTGAATTGTTAATCGTAAGCTGATAATTTAGCCAAACTATGCTTGTCTAGGAGGTCTGGGGAAGTTCATGTTTCTTCTTCTCTGTAGCCCTCTCGGGTTTGATATAAATCGCATAACATATCATCTGCTAGCGTCATTTTGCCCCTAATAAGGGAAGAGTACAAATCCTTTGCTTGATCCAGCAGTATCTGAATGTTTGGATCTTCCTGGGTCATTTCGGCTGTAGACTGGCTGTGTATGGCTTTTTCAACAAGAAGATGGTCCCGTGAAGCTCTCTGGACAAGTTTTTGTGTCAAAATGTGCACAATTTGCGCATGTTCTCTATAGACTGCCTCAAGTATTTTTTTGAGAGCGGTTTCTGCCATGAGGGATCCTTTGCCCCCCCTCCCCCCCCACCGCAAGTTCATACGTTTATGAAACATCCCAAATTTTTATCAACACTTTAAACTACTTTGTGGCGCATCAGTGATCATTTCGGCAGCCTTCCAATACAAGGGTTGGTCAAACGTTACAATGGTGTGAAGGTTGTGGCAAGGTTGCAAACTTAGGCTTATGTAGACAGACCCCATTGTACATATTTTAATCATAGGCAAGAATTTGAATGACAATTGCAGCCCTGGGTACTGTATTTTCTGGTGCAAGATACGCATCATTCCCTGCAAATTCAGTGTTGCCTGAAGCTGAAAAATATCGATCCTCTTGTCAAAATCCAAACCTCACGGCAGGTCCAAACTATAGCGATTCACATAACAAGCATCACGTCAAAAGTAATGGACTTGTGGTCCTTCGTATTGTGTTTGACGCCATGTGAGATTTCTGTGTAACATAATACACTTTAACTATGTCTGACAATCGTAATGTGTTCTTTGCCCCTCGAAACCTCGGTATAGACACCAAAATCATCAATTGTGAGTGGAAAGTTAACTTTGGTTATGATCATTAATAGATTCTGGTGGACATATTTGAGGCCATTTTGGACGCCATGTTGGATTTGTGTTTAATATAATAAACTTATACTATGTCTGATGATCGTTATGTGTTCTTTGCCCCTTGAAACCTATGTATAGCCACCAAAATAATCAAATTTGAGTGGATATTTACATAGTTATGATCATTAATAGGGTTTGGCGGCCATCTTTGCGGCCATTTTAGACGCCATGTTGGATTTGTGTGTACATATTGTAAACTTAAAAAATGTCTGATGATCTTTATGTGTTGTTTGTCCCTTGAAACCTAGGTATAGACACCAAATTCATCAAATTTTAGTGGATATTTATATAGTTATGATCATTAATATGTTTTGGTAACCATCTTGGCGGCCATTTTGGACGCCATGTTGGATTTGTGTGTAATATAATAAACTTAAATAATGTATGATGATCTTAATGTGTTTTTGCCACTTTAAACCTTTGTATGGCCACCAAAATAATCAAATTTGAATGGATATTTACATAGTCATGATCATTTATAGGTTTTGGTGGCCATCTTGGCGGCCATTTTGGACGCCATGTTGGATTTGTGTGTACTATTGTAAACTTAAACAATGTCGGATGATCTTTATCTGTTCTTTGTCCCTTGAAACTTAGTTTTAGACAACACATTCATCAAATTTGATTGTATAGTTACATAGTTATGATCATTAATAGGTAATTGTCGGCCATCTTGAAAAAAACACTTTCCGGAGGTCCGATTGTGGTAAATTTTGGATGTGTGTTAAAGGACCTTCTACCCTACCAGGATCAGTTAAAATACCCTTTGTAGCAATTTTTTGGTTGTTGAAGGTATTTTTTCATATATTGACCGTACTAGTACTCCTTGCTAAAAACAGAGTATTGGCGGCCATCTTGAAAAAAATGCCGCGATTTTGATTTTTCAAGTTGCTAACGTGCTTTTTGAAGAAAGGGGTACCTAAAGGTAATGTATGCCAAGTTTCATGCTTGCATCACTAAGTGAGCGATTTGTTCAATAATCAGCGCATCTAGGGGCCTTTTCACAGATTTTGGCATGTATTGAAGTTTGTCATTAAATGCTTTATATTGATAAATTTAAACATTGAATTCTAAAAGGCTCTAATAAGAAACAAGAATAAAATAAAAAAATAATAAATAACGCTCAACTGGGCTCGAACCACTTACCCCTGGAGTAATAGTCTATCGCCTAGACCACTCGGCCATCCGTGCTCAAATATGTGTATTTTATACTTTACATTAGCAATCATCTTAGTATCACAAAATATAACGACTAAAACAGAACTCCCCAAATAATTCAATCGTTTCGCGTTGCAACGCTTTATAATTTTCAGGTTTTTCAATCGTTAAAACATACCTATAATGGATATTTTGGAGCATGGCTATAATGTTCATTATTACTGTTTCCTCACAAATATCACAATTACAACAAAAATTTGCGAATCTAAAACATTTATTTTTATTTTGTCAATTTCCCGAAACGTGAAAAGGCCCCTTTAAGCTTGGTGGATCTTGTAAGTGCTGAGTGATGCTTCTAAGCGCTATTATATCGTGTACTATTGATGCTGTAAAAACAGTTGCTAAGCTTGTATACACGCTGATTATAATCTTATTTTAACAACTTATGTTCATATTGTGTATACTCGAACTTTGTTTAATTCTCATATTTACATTATCACTCAGTGGGTATACTCATTTTCGATAAACTGTTATTTCAGTATTTTATAAATGGTATTATGTCAACGGATTATTCATTTCTTATTAGTGTTATTAAAAGGTCATGCTTTTCGAAATGCACATGTGGATAATAAAATTGTTATAGACGTGACATCAGAAATGTGTTATATTTTTGTATCCTTATATATTGTTTTAATGTATTCGCCTCGACTAATAAAACGTGAAATATAATACTAAAATTCCATTTGGTCTTTAGTAAAATAAGTTGTTATTAGGTCTTGAAAATTACATCTTTTGTAAGCGCATGCTATATACCGCCTTGTGAATCTCCAATTTACTCAAATTTAAACTCACCTTTATTTTTAATTTGATTTAAATGAAAAAAATGCATCTGATATACTTACTCTACGAACAGCACGGTTATATATTATAAGCGTGTGAATTAAATTCGAGAGTTTTTTAAATGCGGGAATTGTAAGTAGACATTAATCTTGAATCACTTAGAAAGCTTTATACTGAGGTTAAATGGTAAAGTCTTGACACAGAACGAAGTTTTTTTGCCGTTTTCTTAATTCAGACCACTTTTCATCAGCAATGTTACTAAACAAACGGTACAGCTTTTTAAACACTGTTGAAGTGATCATCTATGGTAAATGAGCATGCTGTATTAATTCGACTGTCGCAAAAATATTATTTTAGTTGTAATAGTTTGCTTTTTATGAAGTTATTTCTGTAAGGGAACTTTTATGAACTCTTGCCGGCTGCTTAATTGTCAGTGAATATGATCCGTTTATCGTTGATTTTTAACTTCTGTTTCGACCGGTCATTTTCCCATATATTTGGGTCATAGTATTTACATAATGAACAGTTTGGTAAATTACGTGGAAACCTAAAGACACTCTTAGTCTCTAGTCATTTTTAGTATGTAAACCATTAAACTAGCAAAATGTGTTTATTCTTTAATTTGTCAAAGAAGTAAGCTTATAAAAATTACAATTACTTTCGCATTCATTTAGAAATTGTATAAAAGTTAAATCCTTAGTATTACTCTGTCTACATATTATCATGTGTAGCAAAATTAGTATTCAGAAATGAATGCCTTTCATGTGAATTGTGTACAATAGTTAACACAATTATGACTGTGAATCTTTATCATGACTGTGTATGTTTATCATTACTGTTGATGTTGCTCATTACTTTTTTCATAAATGTCAATAGTGTGTACATATGTCGAAGACGTATTATTTTTGTCTACATATTATCATCTTATATATCTTCATTATATAAAAATGGTATTTCAATGAACGACGCTGTATTTTGACTTATTGAATTAAATCGTGTGTCGTATAGTGTTTCAACTTAATTTTTTCTCTGGATATCTGAGCTTAAATCTGTGAGAATTATCATATTGCCTACAGGCCCCTTTAATGCAATATTAAACTTAGTAATCGGCCGTTGTATATAATGTCCACAGTGATTACCATCAATCTTGAAATAATTTGACTCCATTTATCTCTTCGTCTTCATTATGCGGATGTATTTACAGTACATCATAAAACAACCAAGTATATGAAGATTTTATAGGCATATTAAAATACCATTTTGGAATTGTCGAGTACATGTAGATACTTAACTTTCACTTTAAGTCATACGGTTATAACTCACTGAGTTTACTAACATATCACCTTATGTAAGTTTTACAAGACAGTACCCGCATCGGACATATGGTGTAATACATTATGAATTGAACGCCTTTGTCAGAACAGTTGCAAAGGAAAACACTCCTACAGGCAATAACAGTACTCTCATATTTATTTATCTTAATGTGTAGCATTTTTTTGCCAGAGTTGTAATGACAAATAATCTACAACATGCATTATTTGATTGCACAGTAAGATACGGAATATCGATACAAATTTAATCATACATGCTTTTTTCATAAATATTTATAATTATATATAATTAATAAATATATAATTTACAAACTATAACCGACCTCAAAAATTTTGTCCCGCAGAGCTTATCAAGATGTATTAACATTAAGCAAAATATATTGCACGGAAATAACTTTAAATAATATAGTTCAGGCAAGTGTTGTGATAAATAGGGAGCACTTAAGGCAAATAAACTGCTCTGTCACTGTCATATGCCAATATGTATACATGGGCCATTTACTGAAAAGGATTTGTCCCGCTTCTTTTCTTATATGTCGATACCAACTAAGGGCGTTCACGTGTTCAACATTGCTATCGTTTTTTAAATTCCACGTGTGATGTTTAGAATCACTCGATATGCAGTTTATGACACGCACACATCCCATTAAAAAGACATCATATGACTGTGTGGGGGCATTAATGTAAAACGTTTACATCCGGATCTCTCGTATGTTTCCTGAAGTATGCTGTTAATTTATGAGAAAACACGAATCGACGACACTAGTGAGGGCCGTTGAATGGCGCAACTTCAAACGAACACGAATATAAACACGATTCAAACGCAGACCAGGTGCGGCTAAAGAAATTTTAATTTGGTAAGGCGGACTTTTTAGCCATTACCAACCGTTAAATTTATACAGAGCAAAACTTCAGTTGCATCATCAGGAAAGAAAGCTTACAATAGCGTGCCGTCCTTTATTTATCGCTATTGGAACTTTACTTATGGCAGAATGACACACATCATATGTGATATAGATGCAAAACACATATACATGATTACAACTGAGGTCATCGTCTTGAAACCGTCAATGCAAGTCATCGGATGTTTAAACCTGTTTTAGAAGCTCCTAATCCCAAATTTGAATTTACAAATTCATTAAATTATAAAGTTTTCACTTTATGAAAGAAACGGAATCTGTAAATATTTATAAACTGATTTAATAATCGTTGAAAAGAAGCATAACGATGACTCATTGCCAAACATGTGTTAGTATTCGGCTACGCTAACCTAGGTATTATTATGCAACGTGGCTTTAGTCCGTATTAGGCTACAATGCCGTGCTATTTTACATTACATGGGACATAAATGTTATTAGGTTACACTGACTTAGTTATCAGAAGTCTTTGCTGACTTAATTTTCAGTACGCTAAGCTGATCTATATAACATTATGCTAACCCGTCTCAATAACCATTAGGCTATATTGAGTTAGTCATTAGCGCGTGTATTTTATCTAACCAGGCAATCATGATTCACATGGTTATAAGGCGCGATGTGGCGAACCACGAATATAACACAACCACAACTGTGTCGGTATTTATAAAGGATCTTAGCCGTCATCTGAAAGAGAGTATCACATTTTAAAATTGGAATGTTGATTGTGGGATAAGCCGATTTTGTTATAGAAGTTACATTATATTTCTAATGATCGATTGCTTTTACAACACTGAAGTGTTTGAAACACTCACGTGCTTTTGTTTAACGTGAGTAAAGTTATTAGAAAATGTTACCATTTTTGTTTAAGTTAGACCATTTCATATCTCAACTTGACAAATTTCAACATCGGTCCTAGAATGTAATGGAAATGACAACAAACAATGTGTCCACAGGGCATTAATACACACGTCTATAGAGCCATGTACATGTTATGTAATGTTTATTATGTCAAATAGTTTATATAAAGTATTTTGGAGAATACCAGCATATTTTGGAGAGATTGCTGAGAGCAAGATCAGAGCCGGCTGGAACGTTGCATTCAAGCACGTGCCACTCGCGTGCCTAAACGAGCTCCGTATAGATGGACGAAGGTCTTGCTCAGCTTTCTCCTAGAGCACGTTATATGAACCGCATCCTTTAAAAAAGTTATTTTATTTAATGAACTAAAAACCATGTTGATAAGTGGCTGAGTTTAGTTCCAGCGTGATGAATACGTGCAAGGTTTCAAGAACACCCAGTGTTGTTGGTTTGCTTGGAACTATTTTATTTCTACTAAAAGTAAAGGTGACCTTGACACCATCCGCCCCACATATTCGATCCAATGCTAAGTCTCCATATGAGTTATCTTCATATTAGGATTAACAACAATATTCAATTCATTACTAAGAAAAACGCTTATTTCTATTTTATGAACGGCGACCTTGACCGCACATTCCACGTACGCATATCCGAAGGAGGCCTTAATATGACGTTACCATGTTTCACTCAGTGAGTGAGGCATTAATGCCATATCTATTTCAGTATCGATTACTTTGACATTGGCCTATTACACCTGCAATCTACAGCAATGTTTTCTTAAGGATATTTTCAGTAAAACAAATAAATTAATTAGCAAATAATTTGTTTGTTTACTAGGCCAACGACTATGATGCAGACGCCGCCGCCGCCGACAATGATACCGGTTCTTATGCGCGAAAAACCCTTACCGTATTAACAGATAAGCCTTGTAATCTAAAATTTCTTTCATGCAGAAATACAAAATTGTGCACAAGATAGAACCTGTGATTTTAAATGATATATTTTACCTTTGACCTTCACGTGTGGCTTTTACATCGGACCGAAAGAGCTGGTGCATGGGCGAAACACCCCGTTTTAGTATGCACTTTCAACAAAAGCGACAAAAACATTACATAATATCCCTTTGATAAGCGTTACAAGCGCTTAAAACATAACTTTTAATGAATAATTAGTCATAAACGACATGAAAGTTACAGAACGTGTCTATGCCCGTTATTTCTTTCACAAGTATGTGCTGTTTTTATTTTTTGAAATATGGGATAATTGGTGGGCATTTGAAAATTATCAGAACGAATGTGTTCAGCAGCTTGTTGGCGAACGCCACGGGATATTCACGTGTGCACATCGCCCCAGAAGACTTGCCAGTTGGTTTACGGGGGACAGTGCGAGATACACAAGACGCCCAGTTCCAAAGACGCCCAGTGTCCTTTAATGTGAAGCAACTACGGTTTAACGTCTCAATCGAAAGACGAATTAGTAGTTAGGGTTGAGCGAGGTAATCGAACCTGCGACACATGCGTTCTGGCACCAGTGTTACCAAAGACCACGCATCCGCCCCTCCAAGCCTCTTTAAACTTTGAATCTTTATAAATACATCCTCGACTCATGTTGTTTATCCACACGCATTTGCGCATTTGAGATGATTGACCTTGATCGCTAATTACATCTGCCACCACGCAGTATAGCCCAGGAAACTCCAGCGGTCTCAGGGGTAACAATAGCTCAATACTTTGAAAGCAGTGGGTGAGGAAGCTCACTTTCAGTTTCTATATTTCGTCATTTTATGTCGGTTTCGATACTTGATTGTGTTCAATTTTAACGGGAGAAAACAGCTCATTTAGCGAGGAATAGAATAATTACCTCCCTGCAGCGTTTTCTTATTTGCATCTGCCAGTACAGTAGAATAATAATTTAACTTAATTTTATGTCAGAAGTATTTTATTAAATCGCAGTTCAATTATACAGACACATGATTTCATTTACGCACTTCATGTGGAAACTATGAAGTTTCCTTGAGACGTTCCGTCAAATAGCCATCAAAACAGCAGCACATGATCAATATCATTTGGGCTAAACCGCTCACTAGCATACCAGTTGGCAAGGACAAAACCTTGTAATATGTCAACACGACATGCATATGTGTTATCTTTATGGTAAATTATATATGTATGTGTCTTGTTCTGATAAAATTGGGCTATATGCATGTGCGTAAAGTGTCGTCCCAGATAAGCCTGTCCGCACAGGATAATCAGGGACGACACCTTCCGCCTTAACTGGATTTTCGTGTAGAAGAGACTTCCTTTAAATGAAAAATACCATAAAAGCGGAAAGTGTCATCCCTGATTAGCCTGTGCGGACTGCAAAGGCTAATCTGGGACAACACTTTACGCACATGCATTATACCCAGTTTTATTAATGTGTTTTCCTGGTGTATAACCCGCCTAAAATTTTGAAATTGAAATACATTTATAACAAGACTATTGCCAAGCAATATATGTCTCCTTCCGGCTCTACCATATATATATATATATATATATATATATATATATATATATATATATATATATATATATATATATATATATATATATATATATATATATATATATATATATATATATATATATATATTGCCATAGCAACCAGAATTCTTGACGTAGGAACAAAATTAAATGACGTGCATAATCTCCATATTGCCATCTGACCATATTTCAAGTTTCATGAAAAAAATATGGAGAACTTAAAAAGTTATCGCAGGACCCAGAAAAGTGTGACGGACTGACAGACAAACTGACGCACAGGGCGCAAACCGGTGAAACCTGTAGGGGACAATAAAATTGCGTTTCACCATTTTCTCGAGCAAAAAAGACGAAACTATACAAACCTCCTGTTCTAAAGCATCCAATCGTCACGGATGAATGATTTTATCGTGAGCTTCCTCCGAATGTACTCAAATGATTACATTTTAATTTTTACATACACCTCTCAACTCATAACAGAGATATGCAAGTTATTAAAGTGTTTCGTTAGAAAAGTCTCTCAGTGTGTTTAGCTTGAATTGTATCGTATTTAAGATAGAGAAAAGTCTTGCAACTTAAAACTAAAGTTACTTCCAGACAGATTTTTAAATTAAAACTGTACTTCCCGTAAGAAAGATTTCCGAATACAATACATCCATTATATCCTGTTGGTTTATTCAAAGTTTAAACAGAAGCAGAATAGCAAGATGCACACGATCATACATACTGACGAATAAGCGTACAAAGTGTAATTACTGTTGCGCTTTTCAGTAACGTATAAAACAAAATATTTTGATGCACTGATTGGGAATATAAACACTTAATACAACAAGGGCATTTTTCAACAAATGAAGACAAACACAACAATTTAACTAATTTTAATCAAGATCATACAAAATTCGCACATCTTGAAAATAATGTTTGGTCCAATACACCGGTAGAAATAACTTAGATACTACGCCAAAAGTTCGTAAAATAGTGCTAAATACGATCGTACGAGATTAATAGGAACAGCTGCTACATGAAAAGGACAAAAGAACGTAATGTGACGACTAGATTACACAAAGATACATCATCCATAAATGCATACATAATTTTGTAAATAAAGAAAAAGTATACAATTTAGATGTACATATCTTTATAACGTGACGATATATTGTATGTTGATATATATACTACTGCTGTTAACTCAGTTATATGTAATAATAATATGCCATAAACCATGTAGTATGATTGTGCTTCAAACTTGAAATATGATAAATTTAGGATAACAAATCAATACAAGGGACAAAATTGTCACAAAACCAGGTTTTCATTGTGAAAAAAAAATCTGATAAAGGGAGAAAACTCAAACTGAACTTTTGAAATGACCAAAAAAAATTAACCCCCTTTGTAAGTTTTTTTTTTTTTAAATCTATTTTTAGTCGTGGCGACCTTGACATTGGAGATATTGACGTGATTCTTTCGTGGGACACACCGTCCCATGATGGTGAACAAATGTGCCAAATGATTTTAAAATCTCACAATGAATGACATAGTTATGGCCAGGACAAGCTCATTTATGGCCATTTTTGACCTTTGAACTCAAAGTGTGACCTTGACCTTGGAGATATCGACGTAATTATTTCGCGCGACACACCGTCCAATGATGGTGAACAAATGTGCCAAATGATTTTAAAATCTGACGATGAACGACATAGTTATGGGTCGGACAAGCTCATTTATGGCCATTTTTGACCTTTGAACTCAAAGTGTGACCTTGACCTTGGAGATATCGACGTAATTATTTCGCGCGACACACCGTCCAATGATGGTGAACAAATGTGCCAAATGATTTAAAAATCTGACAATGAACGACATAGTTATGGCCCGGACAAGCTTATTCCGCCAGCCCGCCAGACAGCCAGCCCGCCAGCCAGCCAGCCCGCCCGCATTCGCCAATCTAATAACCAGTTTTTTCCTTCGGAAAACCTGGTTAATAATTATGCACAGTACAATATCAGTAGTGACAGGGGAAGAGTTCCCTAGTGTCATGGACAAATGCATATATTTGGATTTTTTGCGCGAAAAATAACGCACTTAGTCGCCTTACTGGCCGTGTTTAACCGTTTTGTATGTCTATAATTTCAACAACGGTAGTGATATTATCTTTTTACTGCTTTTTCTGTATGTCTGGATGAACAACTGAAACGCCCACACCGTCAAGGCAAACAAACACAGTGCGAAGTTAAAAATGACGAATATTTTCCCTGCCCCATACGTGTCATAAAGTCGGCCCGCTATCCATAGATACGTCATGTCCCCGAAACTCCCAGCGAACACGATCACCATCAGGCAGAAACCGGAAACGGTCACAAGGGTGTTACCATAGGCAACGCCGAGCGGGTACAGCGGGGATATCACGAAGCCTTGCAAAATGGCGGAAAACCACAAGGCATTAACGCTTGAAAGACCGTACACATTTACGAATGTCGATGATATTGCGTTCACGGAAACGAGTATAGTCAAAAGCGTCTTCGTTTGAACAAAATGCGAAACAAACGAACCTGTTAATCGTCCTGCAGTAAAGCAAACCCAAAAAAGAATATTCAACATAGAGGCGTCCGTCTTATCGAATTTGAACACATCCACGGATATGGTCCGCACAAAACTCATGAACGTCTTTTCCCCGCCCACTAGTGTGAAGAAATACACGAAGAAAAATGTTAACACGGCCAACCCAAAAGTAAAATCTCCGTTTGCGTAGAAAGCTGGATTTATTTTGTCTCTCCACGTGGACTTTCGAAATTTCATCGTCTTTTGGTCCGGGTCGTCATTTTTTGTATCAGTTTGATCGAAAGAAAAGTAGTGGAAGTAAAAAAACGGTAAAGCCACGGCAACAGTTGACAGACCGATTAGCAAAAACGCGAAATCGACCTGCGTCTCCTTTAGGATTCGGAACTTATGCTCGCCGGACTCCTTTTGAACGACAGCGAGGTAGGGCGTGCAGATGATCGGACCAAGAAGCGCCCCCACACTGTATCCCATGTGCAGAAGTTGCAGAAGGGTAGAGCTTTTCTCCCGCCACATTGCTAGCGTCAGCTTCGTGCCCGCTGGAATGGGCGTCGGATCAAGTAAATATGTTAAAGGCATTTACATATTACACAGTATTTTTCGACCGTTTAAACTTAAATACAAAACAATTCAACAACCTTAAAGGATATAAACTGTGCTAAATTATCTATAGCCACTTGCTGTTTACACAGTTGAATAGGGCACGGGTATAAACACACTGCGCCGCGCTGTCAACGTTAGACATTGTCACTTGTCTTTCAGCGAAAGTGAACATCAAATTCGAACTTAAGCTCATAAGTTCAAATAAATCACAGTAAACAAAGATAAAAGTTGTCAGTATGTTTAAAAACAGGTTATAAACGACAACGTCTTCGATACAATTTGTACAGTCACGACTCAGCGGTAAAAGGTCCGGTGAAATAATGGAATGTAAGATTAAAAAAGCAAACTGTATAAATGTCTGAATTCAAACATAAATTAAATTCAAAATTGTGTATTTTGGGTGATTTATATGCGTCTAAGCCCGGGAGCTCTGGTAAAAAAGCGCAGTATAATAAATGAAAAAAAGGTTACCAATGTTAACCAGATTACTGCAGCATCCCAGCACACAGTACAAAAGCCACACGTAGTCAATGGACGGCACATACGTCACCATGGCGACACAGAGTCCGGCTATCGAGGTACTCACGCCGCAACAAAGATCCAGATGACGCTGGTACTTGTCCACCACGAACGCGCCGACAACCGCCCCCAGGAAGCCACCGACGCCTCTGCCGGCGACCGCGCGCGTCACACTCTCGTAGTTGGTTTTGTAGAGCAGCTTTAGGTCTATCATCGCCGGGCCGAGTGCTTCAAGATATAAACCCTGAAATAGTAACTTATTGTATTATATATATAAGGGATTCTTGATGTTGATTCTGAAATACACGTGCAGTAAGTAATAACGTGCATACAATCTTTGAACAGTATTTCCACATGATGTAATTAACAGGTACATTTTGTAATCAATAACGACGTGAACGACGTTGTTAGTTTGTTCTATAAGATTTTTTAGGGAAAAAATCAAAGCGCTGAAGGCACTGAAGTTGTTCGCTATTGCATAATCTTAGACGCAACTCAGTTTTCAAAATTATGTTATAGTTTTTTACATCGCAAGTTTGAAATGAACACAACTAATTCAAATTTATAAAGATTGTGTCTTAAAGGACAGGTCGAGATGTGGGTGCACTGTTTATCCTCGTATTTATGTTATAGAGATAACTTAGACAAAATAACAACAATATATCTCTTCTTTTCGCAATTGGTTGCTGCAGTGGCAACCATCTTTAGAATTGGTTGCCTTGCTAAAGAATAACAAGCCTAGAATCGTGTTAATGTTGTGTTATGTGTATCTAATACTTTATTAAATTTCTTTAAATTATTGAGCAACAATTTTGCCACATGACAGACTTTAAATGCATCATGTCTTGCTGTGAGCCGGAATTGAATCATTTCCTAGGCCTAATTGATTCACAGTCACCAATTTGTATTCTATGTTTAATTGGATTGAGTTGTTTCAAGCTATGTAAAAGCTAGTTGCCCTGCTTTTAAGCCCAACTGTAACCAACTTTTGAAAATGAGTTTCCTGGGCTTAAATCTACTGGCCTCAGGCTAACAGGCAACCACTAAATCTGCAAGTTATTCATGATATAAGATCTGACAGTGTATTGAACTCATTCAATTTGCAAGTCTTAAGACATTAAAGGGACCTTTTCACGTTTTGGTAAATTGACGAAATTAAACAATTTAATAGTTTTGCATTTTGGGGGAGTTCTGTTGTTGTTGTTATATTTTTTCATACTATGAGAATTGCTTATATAAAGTATAAAATACATCTCTCATTGTATGAGCACGGATGGCCAAGTTGTCTAAACGATAGAGGTTTATTCCAGGGGTCATTGATTTGAGCCCAGTTGAGGGTAACGTTTTTTGTTTCTTTAATTATATTCTTGTTTTTTTTAATGGAGCTTTTAAGATCCAATGTTTACATTTATCAATATTAAGTATTTAATGACAAGCTGTGAAAAGGTCCGTTTTAGATGTTTACTAAAAAATGCCACAAGGTAAACATTTTGAACTCATTGGATGTTTAATTGATTTAAACGTGATTTTGTTTATTTGCCTTGTCAGTGAGGTTACTTTGAATTTATTATCACTGTTATCCTTTTCTTTCAAATCATTAATAGACTAGAAATGGCGCGGCAGAGGCCGACGCGTATCCCCACGCCGAATGTTTGACCTAGGTGTGCCCCAGGGTTGGTAATGGGGCCATGCATAGCTGAGATTGACCGTATTGTCATAAGAGAAGTTCAGTATTAATTAGAAGTGAATTGGTGTAGAAATGAAGAAGTTATAGTAAAAGGCAATTTTGGGTGGGTGTGGTCTATGTGGGCGGGGCCCCAGGGTTGGTAATGGGGCCAATGCATAGTTGAGATTGACCGTATTGTCATAAGAGAGGTTCAGTATCAATTTGAAGTGAATCGGTGTAGAAATGAAGAAATTATAGTAAAAGGCAATTTTGGGTGGGTGTGGTCTATGTGGGCGGGGCGCCCCAGGGTTGGTAATGGGGCCATGCATAGTTGAGATTGACTGTATTGTCATAAGAGAAGTTCAATATCAATTTGAAGTGAATCGGTGTAGAAATGAAGAAATTATAGTAAAGGCAATTTTGGGTGGGTGTGGTCTATGTGGGCGGGGCCCCAGGGTTGGTTATGGGGCCATGCATAGTTGAGATTGACCCTAATGTCATAAGAGAAGTTCAGTATCAATTTGAAGTGAATCCGTGTAGAAATGAAAAAAATATAGTAAATGGAATTTTTTGGTGGGTGTGGCCTATGTGGGCGGGCGCCCCAGGGTTGGGATTGGGGCCATGCATAGTTGAGATTGACCCTAATGTCATAACAAAAGTTCAGTATCAATTTGAAGTGAATCCGTGTAGAAATGAAAAAATTATAGTAAATGGAAATTTTTGGTGGGTGTGGCCTATGTGGGCGGGGCGCCCCAGGGTTGGGAATGGGGCCATGCATGGTTGAGATTGACCGTATTGTCATAAGAGAGGTCCAGTATCAATTTGAAGTGAATCGGTGTAGAAATAAAGAAGTAAATGTAAAATAACCTAAAAAAATGAGTGATAATTTCTGACGCGGCCCCACCCCAACCGCTATAACTTTTGACCCAGGGGTCAGATCAAAATTCCAAATAGTGCAGGGTCGCACATATGCTCATAGCTACCATGTGTGTAAGTTTCAAGGTTCTAGTGCTTTTAGTGTAGGAGGAGATAGTGGCCAGGACGGACGGACAGACGGACGGACAGATGGACGGACGGCGGAGATAACCACAATATCCCCACCTTTTTTTCAAAAAGCGTGGGGATAAAAAGATAATTTAAGCTGCATTTTGGGAATACAGGGCTTAATGCATATGCATTGTCATCCCAGTACCAGAGACTCTCTTTAAAAAAAAACACCATGAAATCAGAAAGTGTCGCCCTTGATTAGCTTGTGCGCTCTGCAAGTAATAAAGGAAAAAACTCATTCTAAAAAGATCCGTTGGTAGAGCGCTGGACAAAAAAGTATCACGGCTTCAATCCCCGGTCCGATCCCAAAATGTGTTTGGGGATTTATTCTACAGCCATTCTCCACCTGCATCTCATTCATATTGGGCAGTTGTTAGTAACTGGTATATGTTTATGCACTTAATACAATTAAGCCAGGTAACCCACAATAAATATGAGTTGGTAAAACTATTGCCGTGATGAGACTGAAATACAGTTGAAAACAGCGAAAAATTCAACGGTGAACACAAAAACGAACACAAATGGGGGCTTCCTTGCTATTTAAATAATTTTGGTCATTCTTATGTTTGGATATTAAATTCCTTCTCATAATCATTGTTTAGAGACAAATGGACAACTATGAATAAAAAATTATTTTGAAATTTATCTGCGGGTACCTTGATAAAAAATAAAGCTTACTTTATTTTTAATATACAGATTACTGAGGAACTTTATGCGGGTGCAAGCAATAATTTTGTTCTGGTATATTCATGAGCAGTTATTAACTGTGACTGCATTTTTTACGTATGTTCCCTCCATTTATTAATGCGAAAAAGTTCAACCCTGCTTGTATTCACCGTATTAACGGATTCATTCTTAGATTAAAGAATAAAAAACATACTTAAAACCAAGATAACACGCTCAATTTTAATTATTAACATGCTAATATCATGTCTTTATCATGAACACATTCTTATCAACAATGAATAATGAAATTGTATGTGTTCACTGCTAAACATAACTTCAAGTAGCTGTAAAAAATTACAGTTTTAAGAATATTTGTTACTTTTAGACATAAGTCTTAGCATTGTTGGTGAATACAGGCAATTTACAATTGAGATGTAATGTAGTCGGATGATATTTGTCAAACGTGAAAAGACGTTAAACTAGCTGATTGTTTTATAAAGAAAAGACTTAGATCCAAGAAAATACATGAAGAATTATGTAGATGTTCAACAGAAGGAATTTAAAGAATGATGTAGATATAGGCATTTAATACCAAGTTTAATTAAACATTTAAACAATTCTTTAATACACCAATTTTTAGAACCTTCTTTATCCTAAGTCTTAATTTTAAGAATTGTTTGATGAATACAGGCCAAGTACTAACGCAATCTAAAAGGCATACATAGCAGTCTAAAGATAGCTGTGCACTCGATCACAAGTTACTAATTCTGCTGCCACAATACCCATTCACAGAATAAAGAAATTCACTTGCTACTAAAATGTTTGATTTTACATTATCGAATAAAAAATAAATACATTTTGCATACACAGGAACCTGTTCCATAAGGCCTAAATCCATTTTTTCATCAACAAACTAAATAAGAATATACAGTGGTTTTCATTAACAAATTAAATAAGAATACATGTATACAGTGCACACATTGTCTTTATATCTGGCTGCAAATACTTTCTAGAAGTAATTTAAAGTTAATTTAATGAATATGACCAAAAAGCAAACAAATATACTATTCCGTTAATTGAGTTACAAACAATCCCAAACTCAATCTGAAATACCCAAAAATATAATTTAAAGTCTACACAGAAATAGCATTGGTCCTGGTCCAGCTAATGGAAACAACTTGTTTATGCAAAACCAGTTGTAAGCTATTTACAATGGGAAATAAGTTGTTGCATCTATACTTTGAACAGATCTTTAAAAGAATATCACTGGTGTATAGTTGAAACTCACTTGTAATAGGGAAAGATATTGAATTTCTCTCCAGCATGGCAAATGAGCACATTTGTTAACGAAAAAATGCTTTTAATGGGATACATTTAGGGCGATATTGGTTTCATTACCTTGGTAACCCATGCCAGAAAGAGGAAAATGGTGATGTGGTAGTCTCGCCTTGAAGTCATAGCTGCCTTCATTTGATGAGACTGAAGTAAATGTACATCAAATTTAGTTTATCATGTTATTTTCGTGAGTGAGTGATATTCGTTTTCTTTAGAAGTAAACAAACTTAAATATGTTAACAGTTGTTTTTGTTAATTTCTGTTGGTAATATAATTATTTTGAAAAAACAGAATTGTGTTTTTTTATAATTTTGCATTGTTATGAGAATCAATAGTAGCGTTACACCGTCGAAAATACCCCACACAAGGATACTAATAAACGTCCGGAAAATAAAACTGTCCGGAAAATACTCGCTAACCCGTTTTCAACTTAACTGACAACAATGGCAAGCGGATTGATTTATAATTTAAATAATTTTCTTATGACCTGCATTTCATAAAAAACATATATTTCTAAGCAAAACAATCAAATACTATGCCTAAATCATGAAGACAGGAACAAGTATGAAGATAAAATTTGGTCGCATTACTTCGTGTCAAAGACCATTCGATAAGGGATTTGTTTACGTGCGCACCGCCGGTAATGTGATTTAAAGGTTAAGGTTGTTTACATTTAAATGTGAAGGTCAGTAAGAAAAAATTTATTGATGATTTCCAAAAATCTGCTAAATGACATTTAGCAGTTAATTCGAGAATTGTTTGTTTGTGCCATATCCACTGAATTGTAATGTTTGCAGATATTTTCAAAGTCGCATTTACGTTCTTGCATGGTCAACAATGTTGTTAATGTGTTCGGATATAGATTTTCGGACGGGTTTCGGACATATGTCAAAAGTGATAAATGATTAAAATAATTATACATAATAAAAGAACGATTATTATATAAAGAAAAAGTGCGACTTTTATGCAAGTAAGTAAGACACTTCATAACATTTATTTGCAATTAGACAACATTGCAAAAATATTCAAACTTATAGTTTTACATAACCAAGACAGATATATGTTATGTAATAGTAGTTAGTACTACTACTAACATGGATACAGCTCTACTAGACTAGGTTAGGGCAATGAGACATATTATATTATTATTATTAGCTCGGCTGTTTTTCGGAGAAAACCCCAGGTATTGTCATAGCCAGCTCGTTGTCCGCCGTCGTAAATCAAAGTACTTCCATCTACAACTTTAAAACTTCCTATGTAAAGGCACCTTGATGAGTTCTACATGTCACACCCATTTTGTGGTCACTAGGTCTAAGGTCAAGGTCACTGTGACCTCTAAAAAAAATATTCTGACAAGCTTTCATTTATTTAAGACTGCACCTGCAGGCAAGCGTGGCACCCAATATGCGGTGCTCTTGTTACATGTATATTCATACTGTACTTATATTTCTTGCTATATATATATACTTTTAAAGCCAGTGCAAAAGACTACATAAGAAGTGTATGCAATCCCATTACCAAAGCATTTAAATGTTACATGCTTACAAATATTATAGTACATCCAGGCCCTTTCCTGGCTTATTTAACTTTTTTTAAAGGAAGTGTCATGTGATTATTATAGCTCAATTTTATTTCAATTACATATTGTTCTTTCAATCTGAATTATTATAAAGAAAATGTATTTTTCCCAAAATGATGAGGAAAAGGCTTGACACCTTGTGCATATGTTTACTAACTTTTTTTCTGCACAAATGCAAGGATGAATCTGTATAGTTTTAAGAGCATTGCTATTATCATTTAAAGGAATATCTGTTGAATGTTTATTTTGTTATCATAATCATTTGAATGTATTTTGGAAATAAATAAATTTTACATTCTATCAATTTATGCCAAAAAATTGTATCTGCTTTTAGGTAAAATAATTATAACACTACAGCACTTGAATGAAAGCAGCTATGATAAGACAACCCTGTTTCCGCTCATGTGTGCACCTTAGAAATGCCTTAGAAGTTCATGAGAAAAGTACAGCCTGCACTTTTCAAAAAGGCCGCCAAAAATGTTATAGCACACAAACAGAAAACAAAATAACCACAGTTGAGAAGAAGAAACCAAAAAGAAGGATGAAAGCTTGGTACATTTACCAGTATGGAGGTATTTACTTCTACATGTTCACTCCTTTGAATTTGTATTTATCCCCACGCTTTTTGAAAAAAAGGTGGGGATATTGTGGTTATCTCCGCCGTCCGTCCGTCCGTCTGTCTGTCTGTCCGTCCGTCCTGGCCACTATCTCCTCCTACACTAAAAGCACTAGAACCTTGAAACTTACACACATGGTAGCTATGAGCATATGTGCGACCCTGCACTATTTGGAATTTTGATCTGACCCCTGGGTCAAAAGTTATAGCGGTTGGGGTGGGGCCGCGTCAGAAATTATCACTCATTTTTTTAGGTTATTTTACATTTACTTCTTTATTTCTACACTGATTCACTTCAAATTGATACTGGACCTCTCTTATAACAATACGGTCAATCTCAACCATGCATGGCCCCATTCCCAACCCTGGGGCGCCCCGCCCACATAGGCCACACCCACCAAAAATTTCCATTTACTATAATTTTTTCATTTCTACACGGATTCACTTCAAATTGATACTGAACTTTTGTTATGACATGAGGGGCAATCTCAACTATGCATGGCCCCAATCCCAACCCTGGGGCGCCCGCCCACATAGGCCACACCCACCAAAAAATTCCATTTACTATAATTTTTTCATTTCTACACGGATTCACTTCAAATTGATACTGAACTTCTCTTATGACATTAGGGTCAATCTCAACTATGCATGGCCCCATAACCAACCCTGGGGCCCCGCCCACATAGACCACACCCACCCAAAATTGCCTTTACTATAATTTCTTCATTTCTACACCGATTCACTTCAATTGATATTGAACTTCTCTTATGACTATACAGTCAATCTCAACTATGCATGGCCCCATTACCAACCCTGGGGCGCCCCGCCCACATAGACCACACCCACCCAAAATTGCCTTTTACTATAATTTCCTCATTTCTACACCGATTCACTTCAAATTGATACTGAACCTCTCTTATGACAATACGGTCAATCTCAACTATGCATGGCCCCATTACCAACCCTGGGGCCCCGCCCACATAGACCACACCCACCCAAAATTGCCTTTTACTATAATTTCTTCTTTTCTACACCGATTCACTTCAAATTGATACTGAACTTCTCTTATGACAATATGGTCAATCTCAACTATGCATGGCACAATTACAAACCCTGGGGCGCCCTGCCCACATATGTCACACCCACCCAAAATTGCCTTTTACTATAACTTCTTCATTTCTACACCAATTCACTTCTAATTGATGATGAACTTCTCTTATGACAATACGGTCAATCTCAGCTATGCATGGCCCCATTACCAACCCTGGGGCACACCTAGGTCAAACATTCGGCGTGGGGATACGCGTCGGCCTCTGCCGCGCCATTTCTAGTTTGAATTGTTTTTGTTTCAAGGTCAGAATTTGCTTTCCAAAGTAAAAGTAGATATCGTTATTAAGACTCTTTGTATGAAAATAACTTACAAAGTATAACTGCAAGTACTTGTATCATAGATGAGGTGATTAAAAAGTTTTAAGTCTATCTGCACTATGCAATATAGTCCATTAATTGACTGATTGTTGGCATATACCATAATGATGATGAATGAAGATGTACCTTAAAGTAACATTTAAAAATAAATCTGCCATTATTATTGGTATGGCATATGCACAACTGTTTCAGGCAATGAAGAATTAACGCTGTCAGAGGAAGCAAAAATCCCTGAGATCACAAGTCCTAAAGATCTTCTGATAGAGATCCAGGCTGCCAGTGTCAACCCAATTGATGTTGTTATGAGAGGTGCTATATGGATTTACTTTCCAACAAAGAAGAGATACAATCTTTCATTTCAGATTTCCTAACTTTCTGTTATGTAGACTTGATTAAGTGTTTTAAAGTAACTTTGTTACAATTAACATTTGGATTAGTTTTGCCTTATACAGCCCATAGGTTAAGCGATGCTCTCCGACTGTCTGTATCAGCTGCTTTTCATTAAACAACTTTGCCATCATAGGTATAATTACTGACATGTGCTCTGCTGCTCTTATAGTGAATAATTTAAACCTGTTTCATCCTTATTCTCATTCCTATAAATATTAACAAATGTTGATAAATTGGGCATGTACTTACTTATATTCCATTAATTTGGATCCATATGTAAACTCATTAGGTATTTTCAACTCTCCTTAATAGCAAATAAAATATTACTTGTTATTTAAATGAGGTTTATAGGGATTGATTGTTATGTTGCTGAAAAAACACTTGATTTCCAATGACGCTTTTCATGGGGAATAATGACCTCATAGTTTATAAATAGAGTCAAGTTCTGAGAAAACTGGGCATATTGCTTATGCGTAAAGTGTCATCCCAGATTAGCCTGTGCAGTCCGCACAGGCTAATCAGGGATGACACTTTCCGCTTTTACGGTATTTTTAGTTTCAAGGAAGTCCCCTCTTACCGAAAATCAAGTTAAGGCGGAAAGTGTCGTCCCTGATTAGCCTGTGCGGACTGCACAGGCTAATCTGGGATGACACTACGCATAATTATGCATTAAGCCCAGTTTTCTCAGAACGACTCATACTATTCCAGGAGGATACGGCAGGAATCTCATTAACAAGATGAGGACCTGGCTGGGCAGGGGGTCTGGTTCAGAGTTCCCACTGACACTAGGGCGGGACTTCTCAGGTATCGTCCGACAGACCGGTCATCTTGTAACACGCTATAAGCCTGGAGATGAGGTGATTTATTGACATTGTTGGTGTGTTAGGCAGTTATAAACTTTAATTGCTTTTATATAATTTAAATCAAAATGTTTCCTAAATTGTATTTTGTTGTTCTTTTGAAAGGACATGTGAATAGTTTATAGACATACATTTTATTTCAAACTGAACAAAATAAACACACGTTATTTAAAAAAAGAATGTGAAGTTTTGCACCTAATGACAATCAGCAGAAAAGTGAAATAAACTCTGTCAGAATACAGAATGTGCAGAAATACAAATATTTTGGAATGCCATTCTGCTTCAAAGACTAACAAGACTTTTATCATTGAAGGTTTGGGGAGCACTAGCAGGGCAGAGGCAGGGAACACACGCCCAGTTCTGTATTGCTGGAGAGAATGAGGTACTACATACCTTATGTATGCATGTACAGTTTGGGGTATTACTGAATATCTCACCTCCTACAAAAATGACCTAATCTGTGGCTTAGAGCGGTCACCTGCCCATGGAGTATTTTCCATACACCCCGAGTAATTTCCATACTACCTGAGTTATCGAGTAGTCGGTTGAGATATAATCGTTACACCGTTAGTAACTGAGGGTGTATGGGATATACACCCTCAGTAATTTAATACCATACTCGAGCGAATTACAGAGGGTGTATATCCCATACACCGACAGTTACTAACGGTGTAACTAATATTATCTGAGTTTTGGGTATTATTGATTATCTGGTACAAAGTTTTAACAGTTCACCAAAATTCACAATTTGCATAGTTTTCTCTACATCTAAGCGATAAGAATTACAAATTGATTGAAATACTCTATACAAATCAAAATTACCTGTGTTTGTTTTATCCCCTTGACTGCTTAAGCTAAAGTTTCTGTGTAAAGTTACTTCCCTTGTAAAATGTCTCGTTTATTAAAGCGAGATTATACGATGTTGTCAAATACATTGTATTTATGAATTTATATAAAAATACCGTGATAAGATGTGTAAAAAACTTATACATATATTTCAATATAAATTAAAATAAAAGTTAAGAAGAACATGTGTAGAAAAATGCGAAACAAGCCACATATTTAATTCTGAAACTGAAAATGTCTGTACAGTTGAATTTGCCAGCATGTATATCATGCATGTACGATGTGCAATGATGTATATGCATATGACACACGAAGACTAACTCCGATCCTTATAAAAAGACGAATACTTCGGTTATTGTAGGAAAATATGAACGAAATATCTTCGTCACAATCGGCTCAGGACGCTTATTTGTCTTTGCTGCATTTTATGAAATTCTTCTTCAATGTATAGTTTTTCTTGCCTATTGTATGTTATTGTAACATAATTTTATCAATAAATTACAATTTAACACATATAAAAATGGTATCATCTCGCTTTAAACTCCTTAAAAACTCATAGAGTCATTATCGTGAGTCAGATCATCTTTAATTTTTTAAACTTCGATTTGTTCATTTCAAACCTCGTAGTAAAAGTAAATATTGGTAACTTTTTGACAGAAAAACCAAAATGCTTGCAACAACAGACACTGTTTTTGAGTTCTTGGCAAAAGTGGAAATAAAAGAAAAAAAATAAAAGCAACAACAAACAAAAAACGCTCTATGATTTAAAATAGACGATGTTATTTCTTTGTGGAAATAATTATTTTTATATTGTTTCGCTTGTTATACAGTGTTTGATTACTACTTCAGATTTCCAAGAAGCCCAGTTCTTTGTCTCACATTGAGGCTGCGTCTCTTCCATATGTTGCCACGACAACCTGGGCTGCACTCATCACCATGGGACACATGAGGGAGAACAGTTTCCATGATAAAAGGTGGGAACAAAAGCAAATGAAAGTAAATTGATAGTTTGATTGTTTCAGTGCTAGATTTTAAGTATTTAAGTGTAAAACATCTTAGTATTCAGATTTATTAATTAGCTTTTAGAATTCAGATGGCCACTTGTTATGCCCCCGATAGGGTGGCATATAGCAGTAGAACTGTCCGTCCGTCAGTCAGTCAGTGTGTAAGTCAGTCTGTCCGTCCGTCTGAAAACTTTAACATTGACCATAACTTTTGCAATATTGAAGATAGCAACTTGATATTTGGCATGCATGTGTATCTCATGAAGCTGCACATTTTGAGTGTTGAAAGGTCAAGGTCATCCTTCAAGGTCAAAGGTCGAAAAACAAAATTCAAGGGAAGTAACAAGCTTTAAAGGGAGATAATTTCTATTTTATTTCATTTGGCAGGTACAGATCATTTTCACGAGGGAAGTAATATTTTGTTAAAGAATATAATCTGAAACAAATGTTAAGGTCAATGTCATCCTTCACCATCAAAAGTAAAATAATACAATCCAAGGGAAGTAATAAGCTTTAAAAGGGAGATAATTTCTATACCTGCCAAATGATATATTGAAATTTTATGTCAAAGCAGTGCAATAGGGGGCACTGTGTTTTTGACAAACACATCTCTTGTTCTTTCAGAATTTAATGCGTAAAGTAAATGGTATTTTTCTCAGAAAATGTACAGGCCAAGAACAAAATTTAGAGGCCAAATCTTTGTTTGCCTTTGCTCATTTGATAGGAAAGTTATATTGGATTTCAAAATAATTTACAATCACTTGAAAATGAAAAAGTAATAAATAAGCCTGGATGATGGACAATAATAATCATGTGTTCTTTTTTCTTTAAGAACATTCTATTTTCTTATGCATGAATGCAAACCTTTGCAATTGGATCCACAATCCTGGCTGTTTCATGTACCAACCAAAACACATTTTTTGTGTCATATATCAACAAATATCAACATATTTAGTACTGACAAAATATATAATGTCACAAAAGTCTATATGAAAATACATTATCACATGGATTTAGGTTGTTATTATTTTTACGTAATGTAAATAAGCATGAAAACCAGTTTATCACTGATTATTGGATATTTCATTGAACAGTATTTAATATGTTATATTTAAGGGTTTTAATTCATGGAGGGTCAGGTGGCATTGGAACTTTTGCTGTGCAAGTGAGTACAATAGAATACAATATTGGTGTCACCTGTACACTAGCAACTGAAAACTGCTGTAACTTTCATCTATTCTTTAATTTGAACCATTATATGCAAAATAACATTGTTTTCTATTGCTAGTTCATGACATTTAAAGCTGAAATTTGTATATAAATAGAGATAGTACAATTTCTTTATTTAACATGGATATTGTTCAATTAATGCATAGCTACTTCATAAGTGTATAATGTTAGTGTTTGTTGAAAAAGGACTTTTAATTTTTTAATTTAATTGGTGTTCACTTTGGCAAAAAATACAAATCATTTCTTTTACATGATATGATAGCAGAATGATAACTCAATTTTGCGTACAGTTTACTATTATTTGTATGTTATAAAAAATTTTCAATGGTGAAATGACCAAAATATTTCAAGGGCAGCTTCCAAAATGCTTTCTTCAAATTATAAAACAAATAGGTATGCTTAAATCATGTACTTGTTCCTTATTTTAAAGAAAATAGTTTACTGTATGTTCCGTCTCTGTCTCAGTTAATTAAGGCGTGGGGTGGTGAGGTCGTGGCGACCTGTTCAACTGATGCAGTGGCCCTTGTGAAGCATATCGGCGCTGATCATGTGATAGACTACAGAACTGAGGACGTCCTGAGTCGTCTTGGAGATATTGGGAAGTAAGTTGTCACACTTCTGCTGTAAACCATGATTAAAGAGCTTTAAATAGTAATCCCCCTGCAACCAACCCATCCCTTAGACAAAGTAAAGTGGGTTTTAATTCACCATTAACACTGTCTGTCTATTCTTAGAAACAAATGGTCAGACCAAGTATGCTAACCCTTTTAAACATATTATATTCAACCTTGCATGCAATTCTGTGTATGGTATGTAATTTGTATGTATGTAATATTTAATAATCTAGGTTTGAATGAGTTACATTTGTATGCCCGTTTTTTGTGTGTTTTTTTATGCCCCCGGCAGGGTGGCATAGCAGTTGAACTGTCAGTCTGTTTATCTGTCTGTCTGTGTGTCCGTCCGAAAACTTTAACATTGGCCATAACTTTTGCAATATTGAATATAGCAACTTAATATTTGGCTATTTGGCATGCATATGTATCTCATTAAGCTGCACATTTTGAGAGATGAAAGGTCAAGGTCATCCTTCAAAGTCAAAAGTCAAAAAATACAATCCAGGGAAGTAATAAGCTTTAAAAGGGAGATAATTTTTAAACCTGCCAAATGATATATTGAAATTTTATTTCAAAGCGGTGCAATAAGGGGCTTTGTGTTTCTGACAAACACATCTCTTGTTTTGTTTTTGAATTTCTATGACATGATTATTAGAACTTGCAAATATGCAGCGCTGATGTAGGTGGGATTAGTAACTTGCAATCTCTAGTTTTGTGCTGTGATTAGAGGAATTTTTCGAAATCAATCTTTTTTGTTGTATGACAGATTTACGGTGCTTTTACTGATTTTGATTTCCATTTTTAGAGAAATATATATATATTGAGAAACAACTTTAAAGTTGACACAATATAATCTTCTTTAATTCCATTGAATCCTTATCTCGAATTTAATTACTGGTAACGAGAATTTTTGAATATTTGAGAACAGACTTGCCCAAAATCAATAAATCAAAGACCAATGCGACACTCAAAATGCACTGCAATTATCACTGGCAGGTTGGACCTGATACTTGATCCAGTGGGAGGGGAAGCCCAAGAGGCCACCATGAAGTTTCTGCGTCCCTACCATAACTACGTCACCTTAGTATTCCCCCTGCTACCTAACGCTGATAAGCACGGTTTCCTTGCTGGAATGGCAAAATCTGCTGTCGACTTAAACTTTGGAATAACTAAGGTACCACCGACTGAAATGATATCAAAGATATGAGTCACACTCTTCGGAAACAGGGATAGTGTATTTGTGCAAAGTGTCGTCCCAGATTAACTTGTGCAATTTGAACAGGCTATTCAGGGTCGACACTTTCCACCTAAACTGGAGTCTTGCTAAGATAAACTTTGCTTTATACAAACAATTCCATAAAAGCGGAAAGTGTTTTCCTTTAGTAGCCCGTGCAGATTGCACAGGCCAATATGGGACAACACTTCATGCAAAAGCATTCAAACCCTTCTCCCAAAGCGGGGCTCATATTGAGCATATTTGTTTTAGATTTTTTCAGTGCGATAGGTTATTCAAGCATCCTTGCAAGGAAGGTCATTAATGTTTTTATGATGACTTTATTAATGAAAATTGTCGTTCCTTGCTGTAAAAAAATGATATTTGCATTTTGGCACCAAAACCTAACACTTTATTACATTTTTTGTAGTTTTAGCTCACCTGAGCACAACGTGCTCATGGTGAGCTTTTGTGATCGCCTTTTGTCCGTTGTGCGGCGTCAACATTTGCCTTGTTAACTCTCTAGAGGCCACATTTATTGTCCAATCTTCATGAAATTTGGTCAGAAGATTGGCCGTAATTATATCTTGGATGAGTTCGAAAATGGTTATGTTTGCTTGAAAAACATGGCTGCCAAGGGGCGGGGCATTTTTCCTTATATGGCTATATATGGCTATAGTAAAATCTTGTTAACCCTCTAGAGTCCACATTGATTGTCTGATGTTAATGAAACTTGGTCAGAAGATTCATCCCAATAATATCTTGGACGAGTTTGAAAATGATGCCGGTTGGTTGAAAAACATGGCCGCCAGGGGGCGGGGCATTTTTCCTTATATGGCTATAGTTCAACCTTGTTAACACTCTAGAGGCCACATTTATTTTCCGATTTTCATGAAACTTGCTCAGAAGATTTGTCCCAATGATATCTTGGATGAGTTTGAAAATGGTAACTTTTGCTGGATAAACATGGCTGCCAAGGGGCGGAGCATTTTTCCTTATATGGCTATATATGGCTATAGTAAAATCTTGTTAACACTTTAGAGGCCACATTTATAGTCCAATCTTCATGAAACTTGGTCAGAAGATTCATCCCAATAATATCTTGGAAGAGTTCGAAAATGATGCCGGTTGGTTGAAAAACATGGCCGCCAGGGGGCGGGGCATTTTTCCTAATATGGCTATAGTAAAATCTTGTTAACACTCTAGAGGCCACATTTATTTTCCGATCATCATAAAACTTGGTCAGAAGATTTGTCCCAATGATATCTAGGATGAGTTTGAAAATGGTTTTGGTTGCTTTAAAAACATGGCCACCAGGGGCGGGGCATTTTTCCTTATATATAGTAAAACCTTGTTAACACTCTAGAGGCCACATTTATTTCCAATCTTCATGTAATTTGGTCAGAAGATTGGTCTCAATGATATCTTGGATGAGTTTGAAAATAATTATGTTTGCTTGAAAAACATGGCTTCAAAGGGGCGGGGCATTTTTCCTTATATGGCTTTAATAAAATCTTGTTAACACTCTAGAGGCCACATTTACTGTCCGATTTTCATCAAACTTGGTCAGAAGATTCATCCCGATAATATCTTGAACGAGTTAAAAAAATGATGCCGGTTGGTTGAAAAACATGGCTGCCAGGGGGCGGGGCATTTTTCCTTATATGGCTATAGTAAAGCCTTGTTGACACTCTAGAGGCCACTTATATTTTCCGATGCTCATGAAACATGGTCAGAAGATTTGTCCCAATAATATCTTGTTATTTCAGATGAGCGACTTTGGGCCTTTCAGGCCCTCTTGTTTTGGAATTCAGTATATTACATTAAATAATAGTATTTTTTTACTTTTTCTCATTTCCATTAAGTTTTACTGTAAAATATTCTTGTTCTCTGTTATTCAGTACATTTTACTTTAAAAGACAGATTGCCTCTCTGATTATCTCTATAATACATGTATTCATATCTTAATGTTGTTTTACCTAGTGATTTCACCACCAACATCACCTGCATAGATTGATTTTATTATTGTGGTGTACTGATCAATTGAAAGCCAAGAGTACTTTACAAATACTGGGTAGTTAACTTCACTGAATCAATTAAGAAGTGTATATGTGTGCACACAGTAAGTAGTCCGAGAATTAATATTCCACTTATGTTTTTCTACAGTGATTACAGTGTCGCCAATGACATCACTGCATAACACTCACATGGTCTGATTTATTCACCATGTATCAATACTCCTTATCATAATTTGTGGACTGATAAACTACCATAAATATATAATTATTTTTATTTTTTTCTAGGGTATATCAAAGGGGCTTACTAGTTACAGATGGGCCTTCTTTATACCAAACGGTGAAGCACTCAAAAAGGTTGCTGTTTTAGTGGACTCTGGAAAGGTAATAATATGAACCCTGCTACAGAAAAATGGGGCTTAATGCATTAATGCAAAGTGCTGTTCCAAATTAGCATGTGCAGTCTTCCAAGAAGAGGGGGTATATTCTTTGCTCATGTCGGTCGGTCTGTCGGTCGGTCCGTCCACCAGGTGGTTTCCGGATGATAACTCAAGAACGCTTGGGCCTAGGATCATGAAACTTCATAGGTACATTGATCATGACTCGCAGATGACCCCTATTGATTTTGAGGTTACTAGGTCAAAGGTCAAGGTCACGGTGACCCAAAATAGTAAAATGGTTTCCGGATGATAACTCAAGAACGCTTAGGCCTAGGATCATGAAACTTGATAGGTAGATTGATCATAACTCCCAGATGACCCCTATTGATTTTCAGGTCACTAGGTCAAAGGTCAAGGTCACAGTGAACCGAAATAATAAAATGGTTTCCGGATGATAATTCAAGAACCCTTATGCCTAGGATCATGAAACTTGATAGGTTGATTGATCATGACTCGCAGATGACCCCTATTGATTTTCAGGTCACTAGGTCAAAGGTCAAGGTCACGGTGACCCAAAATAGTAAAATGGTTTCCGGATGATAACTCAAGAACGCTTATGTCTAGGATCATGAAACTTCATAGGTACATTGATCATGACTCACAGATGACCCCTATTGATTTTCAGGTCACTAGGTCAAAGGTCAAGGTCACGGTGACCCGAAATAGTAAAATGGTTTCCGGATGATAACTCAAGAACACTTTTGCCTAGGATCATAAAACTTGATAGGTAGATTGATCATGACTCGCAGTTGACCCCTATTGATTTTCAGGTCACTATATCAAAGGTCAAGGTCACGGTGACCTGAAATAGTAAAATGGTTTCTGGATGATAACTCAAGAACGCTAATGGCTACGATCATGAAACTTCATAGGTACATTGATCATGACTTGCAGATGACCCCTATTGATTTTGAGGTCACCAGGTCAAAGGTCAAGGTCATGGTGACCCGAAATAGTAAAATGGTTTCCGGATGATAACTCAAGAACGCTTATTCCTAGGATCATGAAACTTGATAGGTAGATAGATCATGACTCGCAGATGACCCCTATTGATTTTCAGGTCACTAGGTCAAAGGTCAAGGTTACGGTGACCTGAAATAGTAAAATGGTTTCCGGATTTTAACTCAAGAACGCATATGGCTAGGATCATGAAACTTCATAGGTACATTGATCATGACTGGCAGATGACCCCTTTTGATTTTCAGGTCACTAGGTCAAAGGTCAAGGTCACAGTGACAAAAAACATATTCACACAATGGCTGTCACTACAACGGAGAGCCCATATGGGGGGCATGCATGTTTTACAAACAGCCCTTGTTATTATACTGATATTATTATATTCCTTTAGTAGGGATAGTTCTTCTATTGTAAAGCATGTGTATCATACACTTAATTTTTTAACTGTATTTTTTGCTTGGCAACATCATTCAATTTAGTGCAAATTGATTCTAGTAATTAAGCAGTTAAGCAACCTCTGGGGAAAACTTTACTGATCAGTTTCGTAAAGTTTTATTCCAGATTAGCCTGTGCAGTCCACACAGGCTGATCACTGACAGCACTTTTCACTACAAAGGAATTATACGTTTAGAGGATTCTCTTTTTAACAAAAATCCATTCCAAGCGGAAAGGATCATCCCTACACAGGCTGATCATTGATTACTCATTACGCACATGCATTCCACCTGGCTTTCTGTGTGATTTATATGCATGTTTAGTGAACCCTGTTTTGCAAACTAGTTTATTTTGTATTGTTATTATGTATGAAAATTAACTAGTTAATTTTGCATTGTGTTTATGTATTTGTTGATTAATTAGGCAAGATCACTACTCCGTGAGCATCCCACGAAAGTAAGTGGGTCACTCAGGGGCGACCTGTGCCATCACAGAAATTCTTCAGAGATATTTGTACTCTGAGGCCTGTACTCCTACAGGCCCATTATTTTCCTTACTCATTAGTTTAAGGCATACCCATTAACGGCATTATTTTGTTTATAAATCGAGGAATTATATTCAGGTAGTATTGCCTTTTATTGAATTAGAGGCAGCTAAATTAATTGTATTTAGTTGTTCTGGAAGAAAATATTTGTTTATGACGTGATTTATAGGCCATTGGTGTAGTTTCTATTCAACAAGGGAGTTAATATATCGTATATGATAATGGTTGTAATTTGTGTAAGGGAGGTAAATGCAAAAAGAAAATCGTTTGCTGAACGTAGTGTTAATCTATACAGCGTTCGCTAAACGTTACACTGTAAGAACATTCGAGTTCTTTTGACTTGTTTAAACCACGAAAATTGAATTGGATAATATGTATAATGCAAACAAAGATTATACGTAATGAACTAAACAAAACCAAACAATAATCAGCATCGTTTGCTATGACTGCCTGTGCGTATTTCAAAGTATACTTATTACTGCCAGTTTGCTTCGACCCTTTCTACTGTCTGTTTTCATCTCATTCTGTTTAGCATCTGTTTTATACTATAATATAACATAAAGAACAATATATTGTCTCTTTTCCTGTATTATACTATAATATAACATAAAGAACAATATATTGTCTGTTTTCCAGATTCAGCCCGTCATCGATAAAGTGTTCAAACTGGACGAGTTACCCCTGGCTTACGAGAAGGTTGAACAGAAACATGGACGGGGCAAAACAGTGATTGACATGCGTGCTTGAAACGTGGACGGGACAAAACAGTTTAATACATGCATTTTGAAACATGGACGGAACAAAACAGATATTCACATGCATCTTGAACCATGGGCGGGACAAAAGCTTGATTAATATGCGCAAGTGAAACATGGTCGGAACAAAATCGTGATTGATATGCGCGGTTGAAACATAAATGCAAAAACCGTGATTGACTTGCGCGTGTGAAATGCTGTCAGCGTAAAACAGTAATTGACAAACTGTACCGTATTTGCTTGAAATATGGGCATGCAAAAGCTGTTAAATCAACGTGCACGCTTGAAACATGGGCTGGACAAAACGGTGATTGATTGGCGCTCTTCTATAGTAGAGCGAGTATAGGCTGGACTAAATTCGCTTCGCTGTTTTGGTGCAATGAGTTAAAATAGTTTTACATGTACTTTGATACAATAATTTTGTTGAGCATGATTTTCATGTGTGTTTTTCTGGTGTTCTTATAGTTGTTTTGACGAGTAGTGTTTGATGATTCACGTGTAATTTGATGCTTAATCTCACAAATAAACAGGGGCGTCCGCACATAGGGGCAAATGGGGTCAGCTGACCCCCCCCCCCTGAAAAATCGATGAGCGAAAAAGATAGTTAAATATGGAAAAAATCTATACGTGTACAATTATGATTCCTGAATTGAACAATTTGGGTCAGAATGACCCCTGGTTAGTTTCACACGAACATCAACTCCCATTTACATGTAAACAAGTCATGGATGCGGTTATTGCACAATTTATTAACTCTCAAAACATTGTTTTAAACATGATTCATTCTTGTTCCTGTTGTACCATGACATTGCGTCTTGTTCAAAATTATCGATTTTTTAAAATTCGTCCATGGTTAGGACTGTATCTTTATAGTCTGATCGATAGAAATTTTGATGTGGTTCGGATGGAGTTGATATAACATGAACGCAGGCATACTAAATTATGAAAATCGGCTTCCTAGAGACTGGATCAGTGAGTCCATGTACGGAATATAAATCGTGCGTCGATATCATTCTTCACTGGTTCCACCAACATTTGCTCGGTTACTTGACGGCCACATTGCCGTGGTATTGTCACCTATATCCTCGGCTGTTTTTAATGCCGGGCCGAATATATCCTCCGCGAAAATCGAATCTGCATTTTCTAGATGATCGGTGAACATCGATGTCAATTTATCAACGTGTTTTTTGACACTGATTATGTCTAATTGAACAGCCTGAAGTACTTGCGTGATGGGCTCTAAAATGGACGAATATTTGGCTATTATGTGGAGCGTTATCACAAATGTCGCCGTTCCCCTTGCCGTCCATAGCTGATGTGCAGTCTGTCGTCCTATTGTATTCTGTTCGTTTTGCGCTTTATATTTTAACTGACGGCGTATTTCGATGAAATGGTTAGCAAAGATTCGTATGCATTACACCTTGTTTCGCTTTACAATGGTTTGTTCGGAACTAGCCGTCTTCTCTTAGGGCTCTCTCTGAAATACTTAATGTTTGCTTTCACAGCCCCTTTGTGCGTCAGAAATTGTATTTATATTATATATGAGAAAAGTCGCTATGATCAAAGGAGAGAAAAAAGTATAGCAACAGAGAAGCAATAAATGAACTGGAGCAATACACTAGAATCAACAACATAGTTTTCCACGGTCTGCAAGACACAGATAAAAATGAAACCCCTGAAACCACCATGAAGCTGGTTGCAGATGTTGTAAAACAACATACCGGTATCCAACTCATCAGAACTGACCTTGATTTCGGCCATAGGCTAGGTCGTTTTGAAAACGGAAAAAGTCGACCTGTCGTTTTAAAATTCATCTCTAGAGAGAGAAAGATACAGATATTAAAAATGAGCAAGGAGTTAAAGCAGGGTAAAATATACCCTAGTGAACATCTAACGCCACTGAACCAAAATGTCTTCAACTCTGTTCGTTTGAAGAAAAGGGACACAGTGGAGTCAGTCTGGAGTAGGGGTGGAACGATCTTTTATAAGGGCCGAGACGGCAGTATGAACAGGGTCCTTTTTAGCCAGTATGAAGAGTGGCTGAACCTACCATGGCCTCAGAGAAAGTAGCACCAAATGAACTGTAAATACATTTGTATAGATTTGAGAACAACAATGTACATTCAAAGCTACTGTGGTAATACAAGAACTTAAACTGAAAACCAAGGATACCGACAACACGGGCAGTACATTGTGTGATTGTGTTGAACCGCACAGTTTGTGTGCCTTTTTTTTTGTTGATAAGTATACCAACATGAACATTGATATACATTTACATATGCCTGTCTTTAGCTCCCAGGTGCAGTGGATTAGTAGTCACTCAACCGTGCAGTTTTTACATACAGTTAAAACTAGTATTTATATCCTTCCATTTAGTTTTCGTGGGTAAGGAATAATTACAATACAGCATAATTTTCTACTATCCTTTATAGGAACTCTTATCAGGTATAAGGTTTCTTTACATTAAAAATCAATACACATTGTATGTCATCAACTGCTTAATAAAATAAATAAATACAAATAAACAAATGAATAAATAATATTAAAAAAAAAAACACAGGTGTTGTAAATTATTGGTTGTGTATTTTACATCAGTACTCCCCGTTTTGAATACAGCGATAATTCATACATTACCAAAACTGTGTCTAATTATTGTATTTGTGTACCCTTTAGTCTCAAACATGAATGTGTTCATATATGTAGACTGCAACATTAGAAAATTAAGTAAGCTGTTAGAATAGGTAATACCCAAGCATGAACTTGTATATTATATATTTTATAAAACCAAATAGATTCTGATTAGCATGATAAAATTAGGTAAACATGTTTTATGTTTATTGCGTGTCAGGATGAAGATGTTCATTCTTTAAGAAATTAACTTGTCTTTAATCCAGGCGCAGTTGTATACGCAAAGGATTAGTGGTCACTCAAGCGTACCTTATTTACAAACGTTATAACCAGTATTTATTTTCTTCCATTGTGTTTTCGTGGGTAAGGAATAATTACAATACACCATACTTTACCACTATCCTGGATATTAACTCTTATCAGATATTTGATTTTTTTAGATTAAAGATCAATACACCTTTTATGTAAATGAACTACTTAAAAAAAAAAATACATAATAATAAATTAATAAATTAAAAAGAGCACGGCCTTTGTAAATTAGTGTTTGTGTATTTTACATTAGTGCTCCCCTTTTTGAATACAGTGATAATTAACACATTACTAAAACTGTATATAATTTCCTTATTTTATTACCCTTTAGTCTCATACATGAATGTTTCCATATATGTATACTGCCACAGTATAAAATGAAGTAGGCTGTTAGAAAAGGTAACGCCCAAGCATGAACTTGTATATTTTATATTATATTACACTTACTAGATTCTGCTTAGCATGAAAAATATTATGTAAACACGTTTTATGCATATTTCACTATCAATGTAGATTGTAACTTAATAAGGGAACTTCAGATCTTTATATTAAATATGTTTTGATGAATACATATTAGATGTTGGTATATAGTAGCAGTTGTATACGCAAAGGATTAGTGGTCACTCAACCGTTCAGTATTTACATACAGTTAAAACTAGTATTTATATCCTTCCATTTAGTTTTCGTGGGTAAGGAATAATTACAATACAGCATAACTATCTAATATCCTTTATAGGAACTCTTATCAGGTATAAGGTTTCCTTAGATTAAAAATCAACACACATTTTATGTCATCAACTGCTTAATAAAATAAATAAATACAAATAAACAAATGAAATAATAATATAAAAAACACAGGTGTTGTAAATTATTGGTTGTGTATTTTACATCTGTACTCCCCGTTTTGAATACAACGATAATTCATACATTACCAAAACTGTGTCTTACTATTGTATTTTTTGTACCCTTTAGTCTCAAACATGAATGTGTTCATATATGTAGACTGCAACATTAGAAAATTAAGTAAGCTGTTAGAATAGGTAATTCCCAAGCATGAACTTGTATATTATATATTTTGTAAAACCAAATAGATTCTGATTAGCATGATAAAATTAGGTAAACATGTTTTATGTTTATTGCGTGTCAGGATGAAGATGTTCATTCTTTAAGAAATTAACTTGTCTTTAATCCAGGCGCAGTTGTATACGCAAAGGATTAGTGGTCACTCAAGCGTACCTTATTTACAAACGTTATAACCAGTATTTATTCCCGTCCATTATGTTTTCGTGGGTAAGGAATAATTACAATGCACCATACTTTACCACTATCCAGGATATTAACTCTTATCAGATATTTGATTTTTTTTAGATTAAAGATCAATACACCTTTTATGTAAATGAACTACTTAAAAAAAAAAATACATAATAATAAATTAATAAATTAAAAAAAGCACGGCATTTGTAAATTAGTGTTTGGGTATTTTATATCAGTGCTCCCCTTTTTGAATACAGTGATAATTAACACATTACTAAAACTGTATATAATTTTCTTATTTTATTACCCTTTAGTCTCATACATGAATGTTTCCTTATATGTATACTGCCACAGTATAAAATGAAGTAGGCTGTTAGAAAAGGTAACGCCCAAGCATGAACTTGTATATTTTATATTATATTACACTTACTAGACTCTGCTTAGCATGAAAAATATTATGTAAACACGTTTTATGCATATTTCACTAGCAATGTAGATTGTAACTTAATAAGGGAACTTCAGATCTTTATATTAAATATGTTTGGATGAACACATATTAGATGTTGGTATATACAGATATTGTCATATATGATGAATGTGTTCATTGATTTATTAAGTAAATTCACAAATTAAATAAGTTAAATAGTTTATAAACATATTTGAATATTGTAAAAGACTGTATTGCTGAATTATATTGTGTTTACTCGGACTGTGGAATACATGGTGGGCTACATAAAGGCTCAACTCTTGTTGAACCTCAGTTTTTTTATTATAATTCAATCGTATTTTTTTACTGTTGTTTTACTCTCATATGCATGCATGTGAGCATGGTTGTTTGTATTTTCATTGCTGTTGTTTTCTTTTTTCATTGTTGTTTTTTTGTTTACACATAATTTTATATACCTATTATTTAAAACGTAGATTCTAGTCTTTTCAACCAGTAGAAATAAATACAAATTTCCAACACAGGTTAACAGAATATCAATATGTTTTTTTATAAACTTAATAGGCAAGGTTCATTACTTTTCAATTTAGCCATTCAAATAAAATCATTTAAACTTAAAAATGTATGAAAAAATATGTTCTCTAAATGTAAGAGGTCTAAACAATGATACCAAAAGGCAAAGTATATTTAAATGGTTTGAAGAAAATAATTATACAATATGTTTACTTCAAGAAACACATGTATGTGAGCTAACTAAAAACAAATGGCAATCAGAATGGAGTGGAATAAGTTTTTATAGTGGAACAAAATCAAATAGTGAAGGTTTAGGAATTTTAATAAGAAATAAAGACAATGTAAGTATAGGCGATTTTAAGGAATTAATACCCGGTAGATTATGCACAATTGATGTTATTATTAATAATCAAGAAGTCACATTAATAAATATATATGGACCAAACAAAGACGAAAAAAGTTTTTTTGATAAACTAGAAACACATCTTCTGCAAAATATGGAAACAAATTATATAATAGGAGGTGATTTTAATACAATACTTAACTCAACCCTAGACAAAAAGAACGGCAAAAAAGACACACACATAAAAAGCAGAAACAAAATAAACTCCATAATCGATTCATGCGATTTGATTGACATATGGCGAGCACTTCACCCAGAGCAAAAACGTTACACATGGCACTCAAGTGGCAAACCTGTCATTTTTTGTAGACTGGACTACTTCTTAATTTCAAAAAATATATGTAATATAATTAATAAAGCAAAAATAAAACCAGGATACAAGACCGACCACTCTCTAATTGAAATAATCATTGACAATAAAATGCAACAAAAAGGACCTGGTTATTTCAAACTAAATAATTCCATGCTTTTAAATGATGAATATCAAAATCAAATTAAGCATGAAATTCATAAAGTAGTAGAAAACAACACAAACTGTAACCCAAATACTTTGTGGGAAGTTATAAAAGGAACAGTAAGAAACATAAGTATAAAATTTGCTACCATAACTAAAAAACGAAACCAGGAAAAAGAACAGAATATCATTGGACAATTAGAGTCACTAGAGAAGCAACTGCATACAACTAGTGATAATGAAACAATTCAAAAATTAATGAAAAAAACACAAATAGAGTACGAAAAAATTATAGATGAAAGAATAAATGGCATATTAGTAAGAGCAAGAGCTATACACATTGAACATAATGAGAAAAATACTAAATACTTTGCAAATCTGGAAAAAAGACATTACGAAAGTAAAACCATTCATAAGTTAACAATAAATAACAAAGAAGTAACAGACATTCACGCTATAATGAACGAACAAAGAAACTTTTACTCAAACCTTTATAGCAAAAAAAAAGATATTGATACGAATACTTTAAACAATTCACATTTCTTTAATTATAAAATTAAAAGACTCACAGAAAATGATAAACAATCGTGCGAAGGCTTTATCACAGAATATGAATGTCTAAACGCCTTGAAAGAGATGGATAACAATAAAAGTCCTGGTTCAGACGGTTTATCGGCAGAATTTTACAAAGTTTTTTGGGATGAAATTAAAACATACTATATTAACTCTATTAACCATTCATTTGTAAATGGACAATTGACTCAACTTCAAAAACAAAGTATTCTTACACTTATTCCAAAACCAGGAAAAAATCTTGAAACACTTGATAACTGGAGACCATTGAGTTTATTGAATGTAGATTATAAAATAGCGACCAAAACAATTGCAAACAGAATTAATAAAGTTATATCATCTGTTGTCGAATCAAGACAAACTGGATTCATAAAAGGAAGATTCATTGGCGAAAACGTACGCACAATTTTTGAAACAATAAATTTTCTGAATAACAATAACAAACCAGGCCTACTTTTATTTGCCGATTATGAAAAAGCATTCGACAGTTTAGATCATGACTTCATGTTTAAAAGTCTCAAACAATTTAATTTTGGAACTGAACTCATAAAATGGATTAAATTATTTTACACGGACATAAGTACCATTATTATTAATAATGGACATCTATCTGAACCTATTCCTATTCAAAGAGGCGTAAAACAAGGTTGTCCATTGTCAACAACACTTTTTATATTAAGTATAGAAATATTATCCAACTATATTGAAAAAAATGAAGACATTAAAGGAATAAAAATAAAAGAACAAGAAATAAAACAAACACTTTTTGCAGATGATACAACCTATCTGACAGATGGAACGCTTAACTCGTTCTCGGCACTAATTAACACTATACAAGACTTTAGTGAAGTATCCGGACTCAAACTTAATACACAAAAATCCATTGTAATGCGCGTTGGTGCCCTTAAAAATACACATATTATATTTAACAAATACAAACATTTTACTTGGACGTCAGAAGAAGCCAAAACACTGGGTTTTTACTTCACAAATGATGAAAACCTCAATATAGACAAAAACATTCAACCAAAATTGCAAGCCTTTAAAAATTGTTTAAAACAATGGCATCACAGAAAATTAACACTTCTCGGAAAAGTCACTGTGGTGAAAACATTTGCCTTACCAAAAATTATGTACACATTGTCAGCACTCCCAAACCCTAATCATGATATAATACAAACAATTAATAAATCTATATACCAATTTGTATGGGATGGTAAACCTGACAAAATAAAACGAACAACTCTTGTTAAACGAATTGAGCAGGGAGGGCTCAAACTCACTGATATAACCGCCTTTTTATACGCAAATAAGGCCAGTTGGGTCAAACGATTGACAGACATTAATAATACAGGGCAGTGGAAAATTTTCTATCAGAATGAACTTTATAAATATGGTGGAGATCTTGTCTTTGAATGTACCCTTAATGACAAACATATTAATTCAAATTTTAAAAATGTATTCCTCAGAGATGTAATTTCTTCCTGGAACAAAATTAAATCAAAAGAAACAGAAGGACATGTCACTAAAACGATTATATGGAATAACTCGACAATAGTAAAGAATAACCAACATACCTTCTTTTACCAAAACTGGTTTAATATGGGTGTTAAGTTCCTAGAACACATCTATGACTTTAGGTCAAAAAGCTATTATACATTCGAAGCTTTTAAAACCCTTTATGAAATACCCTCAACAGATTATCTTAAATATTACACACTAATCAAAAGTATACCAATAACTTACACACAACAACTTTCGGAAATAGAATATGTCAATTTCAATAATAACACACTACTTGAAAAGGTACAAAAAACAAAAACAGTGTGTAAATACTTATATAATTTACAACAAACCTTAGAAGAAAATAAAACCAAACAAGAACAGAAATGGGAAGAAATAATGTCCCCCTATGAACAAAGTATAGACTGGAAACACGCGTATATAACACCATTTAAAGCCACCATTGATAATACTTTACGCAATTTTCAATACAAAATTCTGCAATGCATATTACCAACTAATTCATATTTATTTAAATGTAATTTAATATCTTCAAGTCTCTGCACTTTTTGTTCAAGTTGTAAAGAAACAATTATACATGTTCTATATGAATGTAATTCTGTACAACCGATATGGCGGGAGCTGACATTATTTTTAAATAGTAGACAATTACACATAGATCTGAATGTAAATGATATTGTATTTGGTACAAAAAAAGGAGGCAATTATAATCAAGTGATAAACTATATAATTATTCTGATGAAGTCTTACATATTTAATACTAAATCAAAAGCCGAAAAGCCAAATATTGAGACCTTCAAAAATGCTCTAAGAATGAAAATTACATTAGAAAAGCAAATTGCTTTTGAAAAAAATAAAATTGACCAACATAATAAAAAATGGCACAACTTTGCAATAACATTTTGAAAAATTCTTGCCTATATCCTCATCATCATATGATCTTTCTTTGTAGTCTTGTTTTTTTTTGTTTTTTTTTTGTATCTCTTCATTTCTCCTTTTTTGCAGAAATTTAAGAAATTAGAAAACACCTATTGCTTTTTGATTATGTGTGTTAATGTGTATAAATTTTACCTCTCTCTCATGATTAAACATTTCTCCCCTCTCTCTTTCACTCTTCAACAAAATAATATAGCATCGTCTCAAAATGTATTTTCTGGGAACAATATTAAGCATTAGCAAATTAATGCATTTATAACGTGTTATTGTTAGTATATACCAAAAACATGTGCTTGTACATAAATCGTAAATATATACGATACTTTGGTATGTATAACTATGTAACTTCATATGTATCAACTTGTTGTAATTGAGATGTATGTTGAAAATCAATAAAAAAAAAAAAAAAAAAAAAAAAAAAAAAAAAAAAAGGAGAGAAAAATAGGTATAACCTACTCCAATACAGTCAATTTATCAATTCCAAATCCTAACTCGTAACCTTCCAAATATACTTCATGATGCATCATTATCTTGCCTTATTCTCAAAATTTTCTACGCCTCCGGCGGCAAAGAGGAAAAAAAACCTTGACCCCCCCCTAGGAAAATTCCTGCGGACGCCCATGCAAATAAATGAATGTGGCCTTATATCCAGATAATAAGTTAATGAACTGGTTCATTGTTTTCAATTCTTTTGTTCTAATTGTATGAGAGTTGTTGCAAATATATGTTGTACAAGGATTTTACGGTTAACTGGTAATGCTGTTACATGTCACGTCACGGGAACGAAACAAAAAGCAGTTACATTTCATTACGGAGACGCCATTTCAGTAGCATTTTTACGGTATATGTGTATTTCAAAGCTAACCATGACAATAACCGAATTTATATTAAAAGTTTTAATGTAAAAGTATTGTTCTTATCTTATTTAATCATATTTATTTTATGCTTTCCGGTGGTTTATAGAGAAATATCAGTGAATTAAAACTGATAATTTCACTGTTTCAAACAATGAAAATTATCAGTGAAAATTATCGATAATTTTCACTGTTTATGTTAAATGACGTCATTTTTTTGACGAAATGACGTCATGTTCCCAACAAAATTCTTTAGTTAAACTCTTTAACAATGTATATAAACTGTGAAATAAAGCATAAAATAAAAAGAAAATTTGTTGGATTCGATGGATTATCGATTTTAATTCACTCGTGATCATATAAAATATATATTTTGACTCGTGGCTGCGCCACTCGTGAAAATATTATTTTCTATGATCACTCGTGAATTAAAATCGATAATCCACCGAATCCAACAAATATCCTCTATGAGTTACATCACGTTGAACACAACAATTACGAATATTCTTATTTTAAGTAAATGAAATATATTTTGAGTTGTTTCCAACGTCAACTGAGTTGTGACGTCATATCCGTAAATAACTTGGGATTTATCCGTGCGCTTTTGTCAAATTATTTTTTTCTCGACCTGGAAATTTTAGATGTTAATTCGCCAAAATATCGCTTTACTCAATGAAAATAGAGAATATTACATGACTGTGGTGTTCCAATGCGTTGTGTTGCACGAGAAGATTGTGTGACCTCGTATTTCACGAGCCCTCTGAGCACAGTTTAGAAATTATTAGTGTTAAGTTTATTTATTATGTGTACCCTGTTATCTTAATGTGTACAATGAAATTATAGGGAAAATACTTAACACGTTGAGTTTTTGTACAAAATGCCTTAATTTCCATAAGACAAATAATAAAGTTAAAAACAAAACTTATTTTACAAATTTAGTTAGACTTAACGTTATAGCAATCTTAAAGTAATGATGTGGAGGTGATGTCACAATTATGGCGATGTAATACATATAAAAAAGTGAAGGCAGTATTTTTATTTTAAAAGGTAAAGGCAGTATTTTTTTAATAATAACTCCTTCGATAAAAAATGTTTTAATCTAAAAAGTTTCCCAAAATATGTGATTAAGAAAGATTTTACCGAAATAGAGGACATTTCACGAACATTACAAGTCAAATACTAATAAGATTTTAGTTTCAATTATTCATCGGGAAATATCCATAACAAAAAGTGCTCTAGAATTTATACCGTTCGAGAATGGTTTCCATGAGGCTAGGTCCTCTGAATCTGAATCGATACGTTGCATGGCGTTGTAGGGCATAGGTAGGAAGGGAAGAGGAGAGATTAATCCAACGGTGGATTATTCGGCGCAGTCTTGAATCCATTGACGATGGCACGGCATAAAACGCTATCACTAAGTTTGATCCAGTCCAATAAAAATCTGTGACAACACGTGTTATTAAATTAATCAGTCACGTGTTTGTCTAGAATGTTTAAAGCTTGATAGTCATTAAATGATTTAGGTTTAACGTTGCCTTGACCTCTACATATAGCTTCCCGTTTGCAATATGATAGGTAATTTCTAATTAAACATAAATCCAAAGTTTGTTCAAAATAGTTCACGTCTTCGATATTTGCTGGAGAATATTTATACAGTGGTGAATCTTAATGTTCGATGGTGTAAATAAAACTAAAAGACTATGATATCAGTAGTGTGTATTGTCGTATTTTAGTTTGTTTTCCACGCGGCTCGTTTTTAAAACGGCGTCAGACCGTTTAACACCACGTGCAACATTTCCTTTTTGAGTTGGAAACTCCACAGTCGCATTTTACTGCTATACATTAATATATAAATGCAATTAAATATCCTTGGTGTACAACTGTATATAGATAGAGGTAATACCAGTACGTTATTGCCAAAAGACGTATTGGTTCGATTTATGAAGGATTGTGCGAGGTACATGATACGTCCAGTTCCATAGGCTGTCAATAGGCGGCTGTGAAGCACATACAACACTGCACAGGGTGCAATTTTTTTAACGATAAGTCAGTACATTTGGGTTAAGCGGGTCCCGAACCAGCGCCCCAAGAAATATTGTGCCATTGTGTCGACATAATTGTCGTAGCTTAGCTTAAATAATTGGGTAAGGCGAATTTTAGGGGGGTGGGGGGTATTAGGGCATTTTCCCGGTTAGCATTCATTCCTCGAGAGATTTTTTTTAAAGAAATGAACATGTTTTTCAGACCACATTATAGTTAGATATAGCTCATATTAATTAGCACCCTTAAAGCGAACATATTTGATCTTATTCATATAGTGTCTGTTTTTAAAACAGATATACACTTTTATGAATATACTGATTCAAAATAGAAAGTTAAGAAGTAGTACCAGAAAATCAACGAAATAAGAGTTAATACGACTGCAAATAATCTAGTATCTCCAGCGTTTACTCGCCGGCGGAAAGCTGAAGGAAGATTATGGAAATGCCCATCGTCAGTTTGTCCATTACACTTTCGCTTCCGCTTCATAACTACTATATCCTTGGATAGATGTTCATAAAGCTCGCCCCAAAGGTTAATGGCATTGAGACTGAAGGTCAGTGTTTTACTTCTATGTCAAAGGTTTTAGCCATTGTGATGTCCGCTCCAATTCTCATATACCCTTAAAAGGATTTTCTTGAATTTTGCATCAAACGTAAAGGGTATTATGTCAAATGGCATAATTAGGTCAGTAATCCCGCATAAATTTCAAGTCGTTTTTCAAGGTCAAAAGTTTAATCCTACACTTTCGAGTCCGCTTAATATCTCATACAATCTTTTTAGCTTTTCCTTAAACTTGGCTGCATTATACCGGTAAATGACATTGATTCGATGCTATGAAGGCATGAGTCAGACTCGCTGACCCAATTGGAAGGATATACTTCAATGTCAAAAGTTAGAGCCTTTATTTTCGTATCGACTTAATATTCCCTACCCCCATTGTAGGATTTGACATGAATCATGACTCAAATGTTGAGGTCATTGAAACGTGCCGCCGACTCAAGGTAAAGGTCACGCGTCAAGGTCGAAAGTTTGAACCTCGTTTGTTATGTCCGCTCAAAAGCTCCTATATCCATTATCCGTTGGAAGATTTTTTATGAAATTGAGCTTCAATGTTAACACAGTAGATCAAAGGGACGGTTTACAGAAGGCATGAGTCCGTCATGGTTGCTCAAGGCAAGTCACAGTTGAAATAACGAATTTAACCTTCGTATGCTTCATTTTGAATGATTTGCATGAACTGTGTATGGAGTGAAGTAAGTGTTTGGAAGGCAAGAGTTAATCGTTCCGACTCAACGTCAAGGTCACCACTTCAAGGTTGAACGAATCTCGGCGGAGGATTAAGCTCCTTTCTACAATCAACAACTCAAAAATGTACAAAACACGGTTGGGAAATCTCCTTTAAGTTCATACACATTTGATTGTTTCTTTAGCGTCCGGTTAATTTTTTTAGACCTACCATCCAAGGAGGAAAAACAGTACATAAAAAACACTTTCCTTTAAAAACTTTTACAGGGTAGAGCTTAAGTGTAGAACTGTTAACTATTAATAATTAGAGTTAGAACAATTACGAATATGTTTTTAGCGAAATAAACCGGTGTTGTTTACATATGTTTAGTTAAGGACATTATTCATACTCTTTATAACTTGATTTTCCACATTGTTCAAATTTTGTTGTTTTATTGTTTTCAGTCAGGCTCTCATACGCAAAAAGTATAATCGAAATCGTATTGTCAAGAGTTGTTCCTGAATGTGTCGTTGTGATCTGTGTTTATTTACAATGAACAACATTCAGTTCATGGTAAAATTAGAAAAGAGTTCATGAATTTCAACAGTCCTACTTCATTTTTTTAAATACAATATTAACATCGAATTTGTATCTGCTCGCTTTGAAAACCATTGACCATTTACGTGGGTCCATTTGTCATTCTTTGTTTTCTGATACATCAATTACCCATATGCATTCCCGACACTTATTTCAGTACAGTATTTGCTTTATTTTATTTATAATTTTTTTTTAGAGAAAACTGTAGACCGCGGCCTTTAGGAAGCTACGCCCTTGATCACTGGTCAATTAATGATTGATGCAATGCGAAGACCATTTGAACCGCTAGCACAGAGCTTCGGCAATCGAGCAGCAGGGCTGCGCACGCCGTCTCAGTACGTCAGAAAGTTGCCGTCGTGTGTAGATTCCGCATCCCCATCTTTGGCAGTTACACATATGAATATTAAAACACATCTGGTAAAGTACAAATCAGAAGCGATTTTACTTTTATCTAATACACAATTAGTATTCCCTAAAATGGAGAGCAGCTGAACGGATATAAATAAATCGATACTTTTTGCAAGAAAAATCGTACACATTGTTATGATTGTGTATATATGTTTAACTAGTTTATAGTTGCGTAATATGTTTGTATGCATGCATAATCTGTTGATAATCTAAGGTATTTAGAAGTGTATTTACGTAAGAACTCTTCATTCAGGAGTGTTTCATACCCGTTCAGGGGTAACTTACCCGGCAAATAAGTATGTCAGACACAGCGTGCACACACTACATATGAATGCACACTGCATTTGAAGACTAAGAAACCAAGCTCAAAAACTATTGCTGTTTCTTTGTATTTGTGTCAGAATTAAATATTCTTTGTGGAAAGGTTTATAAGCGATTATATTTCATTGAAAAGATGATGCAGATGACTCTCCATGACCACCACACCTTTACCTCCATCGGTGGAAGACCCATCTGCAACTTGAGATTCGCTGATGACATTTAACTCATGGGTGGCACCAGTAGTGAACTTCAAGATCTCACCAACAGAGTCTATAAACGAGCAGGAGCATAGGGGGCGGAGGTCAGCCCAAAGAGGTCTAAGATCATGGAGAAAAGCGTAACCAACACCAGCGCAGAAATCCAAATGAACGGCGAGAAGCTAACAGAAGTGCCCAGCTTCAAGTAATTGGGCGCAACTTTCTCCATGGATGGTATCAGTACCGATGAGATCCGAATAAGAATTGCCATGGCGAACGCAGCGACTGAGTTTTTCACCAAGTACAGGCTCTACAAGTCCACCGGCCCGTACATCCTACTCTAAGGCTGCGAGACCTGGACCCTTCACGGACAAAGAACGCAGAATACGAGCATTTTAACATAAATGTTTCCGATACTTATTGGTCCACAAGAGCCCTTACTGGCGATTTTCATCGACGAAAGCTAGCTCGTTTTGGACACGTCACCATGCACGACTCCCTGCAGGGCCGTACCCAGGAAATGTAACCTGGGGGGGGGGGCAAACGGGGAGGGTGCGGGAGGGGTTGCCCCTCCCGAATTGATTTTTTTTATATTAGGCACTGTTCAAGGTGAATTTTAATGCGTATAAAAATGTTATTTTGTGCTATACATTTTTGGTATATATCAAGTAAATCAGCACCTTTCTGAAGTCTAAAGCTTTAACCATTGGTGTGAAACGATGTTTAAAGCTTTAGATTTCAGAAATGTATACTGGTCGTGTACGTAATTCCGGCCACTTTTGGGACTATTTTAACAAAATCTTTTGTTTTAGGCAACTGGTTGAAACTAAACTTTACATATATAATCCTGGGTTCAAAACTAGTCTAGCATGAAAATTTCAATAGAATTAGAACAGTGTATGTTACTTAATGAACAGAAATTAATGACATATAAACTATCAATTTTCATAGGGCAATTGTACCTAAAAAATCGGCCACCTTTTAGTTTAATCTGCAGGTAAAATTACAAAGCAATATCTTTAGACAAATGTCCTCATTTTAGGAGTATTAATATAGGTTTACACAAACAAGTTTTTTTCACTTGAAACTTAAAATATATGAGACATTATATACCAGTTACTCCCCCTACCTATCTTAATAAATATAGTAAACAAGCACTGTCAATTGGCAACTGCAAATTCCTAAAAACTATTTGTTTTAATATGTTTTATAAAAAAAAATTAATATAGCTAAGAAATTAAACACATTTTGTATAAAAAGTTGAGTTCATTGTCGATTTTTAGTAAATGCTTGTATTTAATTTTACAACAAATAACCTATTATTATTCTAATCAAGGGAGGTAATTCATATATTAAAAAAGTATATATTAGGTCCTAATTTTTATGTTTTGATATATGTTTTTATACAATTAATTGAAAATACCTTAGTTAAAGTTTATTAGATAAAAAATAATAACAATTTTAACAAATATATTTGTTTCTTATATAAATATAAGTAATTCTAATATTGATGATGTCACTTTTACCACATGACAAAAACATCGTCCTACAATTGTGACATTTTGATATAAAAGTTCACAGTGATATGCTTCTTTAATTTGCAAAATATTGAGAAAAGGGTTGGTTTTCAAGTTGATTTTAATAAAAATCAGCAAAATGTGTATGCTAAGATCATGAAAATGATTTAACACAGGTGGCCGATTTTTTACGTACAGGACGGAATTACGTACACAACCAGTAATGTTTTATGAAGAAGGAAACGCAACCTCTGAAAATCAAAAACCTTTATTAAGAAATGTAACATAACGTATGACTCTAGAGGAGGTTTGATTTCAAAGAGAACATACTATTTATGGTTATATGTCAGTCACTGACATATAGCCTAATAGTATTTTCTCTTTGAATTCAAACCTCCTCTAAAGTTTCAAAGTAAATTCATAATAAAATTAAACAGTTTTCACAGAAAAGTATCATAAATTAAGAATGACTCTAGAGGAGGTTTGAATTCAAAGAGAAAATACTATTATGGTAATATGTCAGATAGATGAAGCAATGAGCACAACGGGTAATTGACAAATCGGGGATGTGTGTACAAGGTGATAAGAAAACATAGCCTAGGGGCTTATCTCCACTGGCGAGTAAATTAGCGCTAATACCCTTTTGTATCAGGGGCAATAAAACACATCTGCGCATTTGTATTGCGGGGAAGTGTACTGTGGACCCTTTCATGTGAGAAAAACTTGCAGTAGGCCCATTATTAAAACCAATCATAACTCGACAGCCAGCCGGGGGGCCCGGGCCCCTGGGCCCAGTGCCTGGGTACGGGCCTGCCCAGTGCAAGACTGTCCTCAAGGACATGCTAGAAGGAGGTCGATGTCGAGGCCGTCAGAAGAAATGCTGGGTGGACAATGTAAAAGGTGGAATCCCCTCCCATGGATGCATTACTCTCAACAGCACACAACAGACTGACCTGACGAGGATTTCTGTTTCGTCGTCCCCCATTTACCCTAACGACCAAACCGGTCAAGGGATTGATGATGATGTGATTAAGAAAAAACTTTGCAGACGAAACAATTTGTCTGATGGTGTTTTGTAACCCTGATAAAATGATCCAATGAAATCATTCCATCTGTAATAAATATTTAAACACCTAAAACATCAATGTACAAAGTATTGTGCTGAAAATACGTAAAACAATAATGCAATTATATCATTTTATGCTTACGCTACAGCCAATATTTGTTAATTCGTATTTAAAATCACTTTTTTAATACTAAATGCTTTAACCGGAAGTTCATATATTGGCGGAAGTACACGGTCACTTGTCAAGGGAGACAATCCGTCACGACACATGAAATGAAACCGGTTAGGTGATAGTGAAAATTACACGTAGTGAGTTTAAGTCATGGGGAAGGGTCCGTTTATAGTGATTTTAAGAATAATTCACTACGTTGTAGCCCTGACCACGTTCGTTAAACAATGGCTGCTGAAATACCCGGTGTTTCCATTCAAGAAAACAGACATTGCCAGTGTTCAGTCTGATGCAAGAAAATTGAAGAAACTTCCATTACATTTAGGACTGTTAGTGTTAGAGGACGAGTTCTCATACGCAGATATTGCTAGGTTAATATTGTGGTCATCAGCGATGGGAATATCATTTGTCAGTGTGTATGACGTAAATGGTAATTCATTTTTAAACTTTGCAGATTTATATCATGTCATACTCTTAAGTCTAACCCTTTATACCCCCTGGTGGGCTTTTCTATGGGTATTTCATTTTTACCCGCAGTGATAATTTTTCATTTTTAACCAATGAGTTTTTAAAGTGCACATGTGCTGTAACAATGAGCTTTTTCCAAAAACAATGAGCTTCTTTGGTTTTCAAATTATTAATAAAAAAAAACTTGAAACACAGGGCTTTCCTTAGACCTCAAATCTCAAGAGTCAATGACTCTTAGGACCAAATTTTCAAGAGTCAAAATCAACTTTGTATGAGTCATAATTTTAACGCAAATATCTAAACATTTATTTCTTATATTCCAGTCAATAAAAGAGATAATCAATACGAAAAAAACACTCGCACTTGTAGTGACATAATATATATCAGGGGTGTCAATTGTCCCAAATTCGAAATACGGCAAATTAAGCAGAGATTCAGAGACCGTAGGATAAATAGAAGAATAGAGGACAGAGCCCCTCGAGCCCTTGCTTATTGTTATTCTTTATTTTCTTTCTATGTGCAATTTCTTGTGAGTACAATGCGAAATTTTATCAATCAGACCATTTGTAACACTGCATGTGTATTCGTTATTCTATAAAAAATGTTATCAAGATCGTTGGAAATAAATTAAAATCGACTAACCATACCGTATCCGAAAAGGACTGTCCGAAAACAGGTAGAGATATGTCGTTTGCGAATGAAATAAAATGTGTTTTGTTTGTCTGCAGAAAATGAAAGCCAGTAATAAGTAACCTAGCAAATACGCATTTAATATATAATTCGGTTGACATATTGTTTTAAGTATGATATTGCAGTGCTTTACTTTGCTAATAGATAATTTATAGTTGGCAGACATTAGCAACGTTCGTAGAACGGTATGTTTACCATCAAAATACCTCTTTAAACTAACTAATCGGATTTACATTTATCTCAAAATCGACCCTGTGCCATCTTTACCAAGACGTGCGACAAACACACCGATTTTCTATGCCGTCTTAAATGGTCAATTATTACACCTATGTTGTAATCAATTAGCAGATGCAGCATCCATATTTGTCACTTTGCCACACGGTCAGTTATTCCAGTTCTATGGTTATTTTTAGCAACTCTGATGCAAAACATGTAAATTTACGTTGTAGACAGTACATATGCCAGCATAACTTTCGCGTGTTTTTGAACGGAGCTAACATGGAATAAAACAGGGTTGGGTACACTGTATTCAGCATTGAAAATACATTCTGACATATTGTGGAAGTATTTCTCAAAATATTGCGGATATGGATGTTATAATTATATGTTAGATATTATTAAAACTGAAGCGGGTGAGTCCATTCTGTTTTAGTGGGTTTAATACATGTCATTTCTGCAAACAGCTGATAACAAACGCCCAGAAAAAATAATTGAACGTTGATACACGTGTCATCGAACCAGCAGTGTTTAAACTTTTAATCGGTCATTACTAGATTTCTCAATGGGAAAAACTCCGCCTACTGGGCGGACTTGTGCTTCAATGATTGGAAACGGGCGATTACGGTTAGCGTCTACCAAAAGATACTCCGCCCCAAGCCAATTATCGATTACTCTTAACAACTTTTGATCTCTTTGACGCAAGTTGGTACATTCCCCCGGGTCAAATGTGACGCATGACGTAATTTTCTCAAGAGTCAAACTAGGGTATTCTGTAATTTTCAAGTGTCAAAACCCGGGAGCTTGGGTCAAAGGAAAACCCTGAAACATCAACGAATTTTTAATTATTCATAAACAGTTTAATGTCGAAAACTATAAAAGTAACTGTTATAACTAAAACACATGACATTAACACTGAGTTCCGAGTTTGTTGTAACTAAAAACACATAACATTTAGGCAAAAACTTGTTTGAAAAAGTAGATGTACTTGCCTCGCTGACGCTCTCAGATAATGCTAAATGTTTATTACTTTTGGCAAGTCCATATGCAGCCTTCAAAGTTAATTGATCTTGACAGGGTTTTATTTTTTTTTTGGTGGCATTTTAACAGTTCAGAAAGCAAAAGCGGATGCGAAAGTTTGGATGGCTCTACGTCGTCTTATTCAACCTTATAGTTCACGCACAAAGAAGAGAACCAATATTTAACGCAGATAAGAATGACGTAGTACTTATGACGTAGTACACATATGTTACAGTAAAAATCATTTGCGTTCCGATAAAATGTGGAAAAATTCAGACCGTGTTAAGTATTGACAAGTATCTTTCCGATTTTGTCTTTCATGAAAATCCATGTGCTTTTTTAGACGCAGATATTTTTGTCACATGCGCTTTTGGTAATTTAAATGAGCAAATAACGCAAAACGCAGAAAAATTATCAGTGAATTGCCCTTTTGCTTTTGTTTGCAAACAAACCTGTTCAACAAATTGTTTCTTTATCTGAAAGGAAACAACTCTCGCTGTCAGTTTTAATCAATGCTTTAAATGTTTATACATTTTTGAAAGCACTTTTTGTATGATATTGATTTTTTATTTTATTTCTATAAAAAAATAAATAATGATGCATTTGAATTGCACAAGTTTGGTTGTTGTTTAACTTTTGATCATGTTGTATATGATGTTTCCAGGCCTGGTGAAATTTAATGAAAAAGTACTTGCAGCAGAAGTGCAGAAGCAGAAAGGTCTACGAACAGATTCAGAGAAAATAAAAACTGACATTTACATATGTTGTGGAATTAAAAGAGTCGATGCAAAGCGTAAGCATCTTATGTTTGTGATGTCAGTTAATTCAGGAAAACATAAAACAATTACATTTTTTTAAATTGCACTGTCTCTTAAAACAGTGTTGGTATTCCCTTTTTATTCAAAATTGTAATAGAGTTGCTTTAAAGAATAATAACATAGTATAATTTAAATGGGGTTTATTTCATTCATTATGTATACATCAATAAGTTGTCTTTGTACAATGAAAAAAGGAATCTTTTGATGTCTGGGTTGGATTCCACAGTTAACATTTGAGAAAAAACTGATTCTTTATTCTTGTAGGTCTTAGCTCACCGCAGACCACAGTGTTCCTTTTATCGATGGATGATGGGTTTCAGTCGATCGTAAACATTACCAGAAGTATATATAGTCGAGTAAAATGTAAACAGATGAAAGTGTCCGAGATAGATCCTCATTCCTTAGATACTGTATTCCAAGGTAACTGTTAAGTGGTTTAAATACAGCAAAATAACACATACTTGCAGTGCTGACTAACAGAAAAGCAAATTAGTTCACAAATGAACTTACAAAATGAGATATATGGATGATAGAAATGACCTTATTGAGCTAGTTTAGAAATATCTACTGCGGGATTTGTTTCAATCGATAGTCACTCAAAAAAATAAGCATAACATTTTTTATCAGTGAGTACGCAATGGCTCGGAGTGTATTTAAATTGCAAAAAAACGCGAGCATTGACACATGTTTAATTGGGCTTGCGCTAATTATATTATTCATCATTGACGGTCTTGCGACATTTGCTTTGTCAGAAGTAAAAGTCTGGCAAGCATAATTATTCTTGTATACTGTAAATTTTCATTAATGTTCAAACAGTTATTAGTCACTTTAAGTATCTGGAAGTAAATATATTTTAATTTAGTTGTTAACACATCTCTTTGCATGCTGGCGTAATAATCAAGTTATATAAAAATGCTAGTGGGCATAATCTGGTTTGATTTTGTTTTAACTTTTTTCTTTGAAATATCCGAGGTTGTCTCACAAAGAAGTAAACATGACTTAACCTGTTATTCAATATTACGCAACATTTGCTCTGTTTCAGAAGAGACTGGCTACCCAGATCCTGACATGGTTATTAGGTTTGGTCAGACAGAATCCCTGCTTGGCTTCATGCCTTGGCAAGTGCGGCTCACCGAAATATTGTAAGTTCAGTGCTAACTCTGTCATTTCTTATATTCTGTTGTAATCTTAACAAAAATGATACCTGAACACAATGACGCATTGTTAAGTGGAGCGGTAACTCTTTTCTTGTATTCAGTGCTGCTTTAAAAAGAAAATGATAACCAAACACACAAGGGTATAAAATGCTCTTTAATAAGCTTAACATGGCAATTTTAGAGTGCGATTTCTGGCATTGTGAGTTGGATTTTAGTTTGCAAGAGTTGCAAATTAGATAAACACAAAAGTCAGGATATTCAAAACACATTTCAATTTACCTTCGACCTTTTAACTAGACTGAGCTAAAGTATATAGGGTAAAATACTATTCATGTTTTTTAACAGTTATTTTGCATATTGCATTTGGGTTTATTGAGAAGCCTTGTTAAGTTAAGTTGCTTGACAAATGTTCAACAAGACTTCCAGTTAAAGTGAATGTTTTTGTTGTCTTTATTTTCAGGTCATTACCATCTCATCAATGTCTAGAATACAAAACATTTAGGTCGGTGCTTCTCAGTTATGGCAATACACAGCAGCGATTTGGAAAATAACTCAGACACCAGTCGGCAACTTGCCAAAAGTTTTTGTCACAATATTTCATGCGTCAGTGTGATTGATGATGAAGGCTGGAAGAAGTTACAGCAAAGAAGTTCCTATTCATTTGCTGGAAGAATAAATGAAGATTATGTTTCATTCACAGTCAATCATGCACAAATGCAGTTTTATGCCCTCACTTTAATGATTGGCGGCATATAGGTATGCCCAAGTCTGTCGGTTGGATTTTTGTGTCCTGCATACTTCGAAAAGTTTAACAGCTTTACTGGTGAAACTGAATACTACATGAATTCATATCAACTTGTAAATTTGAGCATTTGGGTATTTTAAGTGATTGTTTTGAACATCTGCAAAGTTTTGAAACAAAAGTGCAATATATGTACATCCTTGTCACCCAGATGCACAAATTTGTTTAAAAATATTGTGTCATGACCTCAAAATGTAATTGGTGTTGTGTCCGTTCTTGCAAGAAAAATCCGTAATGGCATTTTGTTTAAGAAAGAAAATCTGCTGAAGCTAAAAATTTAATGTGTGATGGTGTGTATGTTTGTTTGGTTGTTCAGTCATATCAGTTATTAATAATATTTTTTTAAAGCTTTGGCCAGTATTGGTATATAAACATCAATTTAGAACTATTTCTTGAAAGTTAGGAGGTTGAATAATGAGAATTGAACATGTGATGCATTAAACAATTTAACACTAATGACTTGACTTAAATGCTATATGCTTTAAAATATTTGATTTCTAAGATGCAAGTTATTTTGGAATTATGTAAATTTCACTGGCGTTAAACCATATTTTTCTCATGAGTGGTTTACTGCAGACAATTTTTCATAAACAAAATGAACCAGTAGACAAAATTGTGTGACTTCTTAGAATTTGTATATTGACCCACCTGACCATGACATCATGTTTTTTTTGTTGATTTCTGGTTGTTTATTGAAATTTTTGAACATACTTGAAGAAAGTTTATTAGCTTTTATTTTATTACTGGGTTAGTTAAACAAAGTCATAGAGGATATTTTTCTATGATCATGAGTGAAATAACAAACGATCTTACACTGGCATGAACAAATTTTCTGTTTCTTTTATGCCCCTTTTTCAAGAAAATAATTAACAGCTGTTTCCCTTTTGCTGAAAAGTTACCCTTTCTCGGAGTTTCTCCCGTGGCGTGCCTCAAAACATTACAAAATGACGTCATTAGTGTGACAAAATGACGTCATTATACCAGCGAAATTTTCCAGTTAAACTCTTTTACAATGTACAAAAACGGTGAAAAAGCATAAAATACATTGAAAATGTGTTGGATTCGGTGGAATATCGATTTTAATTCACTCGTGATCATAGAAAATATATATAAAATAATTTATAATGATCTAAAAATAGAAAAAGGAGTTCCAAACATTTGTTCTTTTCATCGGTGAAATTAACAATTTGTTCTTTTCACTGCTGTTTTTTCACTGCAGAAATGTCCTATTTTATCATTAGGTATAAAAGAAAATTGTTTATTTATATTCCTGGCATTACTTTAATATTTTCTCCAGCCCCCTTGCAAAAAGCTTGATATAGCTCATAAAATGGTTTAGTGTATTTGTATGTGCACATGTGTAGGCCCTTGTCAAGACTGGTACTTCATCATTTATTGTGCATTAATAAAATAACTAAATGCAAATTTTCAACATCATGAGAAAACATGCAGATTGTAACAACCTTCACCTTTTGACCACAAATGTCTACGGTCAAGGTCATGCTTAGAGGTCGATTGTCAAATTTGGCAATAAAACATCTTGTGCAGACTGTAACTGTGTCATATTGTCATGTGTAACAACAGTCTCCCTACCTGAAAGGTCAAGGTCACACTACAAAGTCTTAAGGTCAATACATTTTGCCATAAAAGGCTTTTCCAGACTGTAAATTCAACATGCAACTTTAAAATAAATTTCCTAAAGTGTTAACCTTTTGGATGAGGGGGAGTGTGCCCTTAGGCAAAGGGCACATTTAAGGCCAAAGGTAAAACATGTGCATGGTTCTGGTTGTTAAATGATTAAAAGCATTATTGAAAATTGGCCTGACATGTTGGGATCATGTATCTAGTAAGTCTGATATTGTTTAAAAAACTATGCATTTAATAAACCTCTTGTAAAGTGATCAGTGTATATGTTCAATTATATACATTTATCAGTGATTTAAATCAGCAAAAGGCAGGAAGCCCCTACACAAGGTAATTTCAAAGAATCAATCAGTTTTATTCAGATGGGCTTGTAACATTCATTGTTTTTCTTTCGCTTGATTATTAACATATGTGGGTTTTATTGATAAGTCTGCTACTTAAATGACTGCAATTATTTGATGTACATGTAGCAGGCATGCATACATATTTGAAAGGGCATTTGTGCTTACTGTAATACACAGACTAGTTTTTAAGAAAGCTTGGCACATGTAACTATGCCTAGTTGTTACAAATATTACTTATTATTAGTGACATTTGTTATTAGAACCTTAGTGCTTTTGTTAGCTATAATTCAATTTATTATTGCATGTGTACGCTAATATTCAACACTGAATTTGACAATTCTCTCTTACCTGCTCATCAGATGGTTGTTTGGTTATTCTGGACCCTTATTATATTACCATAGGTTAGTTTGTTTTGGAATATAAGATCATGAACGTGTAAATTCTTTCACATTTTCACTCGCTTCCTGTTGAGTGTGCACTGACTTGTGGCCATCACGAGTTAAACTAGACTTTGTACTCGCATGGAAGATTAATATACTTGAGAGAAATCCTGTGTAATTGATGTATCAAGTTTTGATGAGGATATTACATTTTATGTTTAAAAGTTATTGCTTCATTATGACATCCAATCATGATACGTTCACGTATTATGTGAACATGAAAATGTAGGTTAACAAAGGGGAATGCTTTCACACAAATAGAACACTTTTTGAAGTAATTAAATAGTCGTTAAACAAAATAGTTGATTTCTGTCCTTCAAATATATTGGAATTATATGGTTATAGAGACTTCCTTAGTTTCTAGACATTCTTACATGCAATCTGTATTCTAGCGAGAGTTTTCTTACAAACATTCACAAACATATTCATTAGATATACATTTTTTAGAGAAATACTATTGATAATACATCATTTTGACCTATCCCATACTATGATTGAGTCGAAACAACATGGCAAGCCAATTGAAAAAGGAAGTGACTGTAATCTGTAATTTGCATAATCTTCCATTGATGAATCTGTGCTATGTGCAAAACTTGTTTAACCCTTTCAGTGCGGGAACCAAATTTTGAAGGCCTTTGCAAACAGTTTGGATCCTGATGAGACGCCACAGAACGTGGCGTCTCATCAGGATCCAAACTGTTTGCTATTCTGATAGTATTCTTTGAAAAAAATCGAACAAAATGCTAATTTTAGAAATTCAGCAGACGACATTTTAGCAGAAGACAAATTACCCAGCATGCAAAGGGTTAATTCTAATGCATTTAATCATAGTGCTGTTGCCATTCTGTTTGTTGCAATACATGGTGTTTGTTACATGTTTGATTTCAATAAATAATTCAAACACAATGATCTTTAAAAATATATGTCTCTTGACTCGAATAAATGGTAATTATGCTGTGAATAAATGTTTGCATTATGAATTGTATGTCTGACATAAATTGTGTATTTGGTGGGTGTTTAAAAATCATGTCATTTGTCATGCGTCACATAGGTTTACAATTTAAAGTTGTATATTAATATATTTTGTTAATGTATATAAAAACCAAGATAAGAAAAGAAATAAAGGTGTCGCACTTTATGTCTTGTATGTCTATTCTGTTGTAGCAAATCTTCTTATATGATTATTCAATGCGTTAAACGTCACTTCTATTGTCAGCAGAAAACACAAAAAGCTTTAGGTCTAGTTCACCAGTGTTTGTCTTTTTCATGGAATGGATCCTTAAGCACATCGCTGTATCTTTGCTTTTTAATCATTGCTTTTAGTATTTTCTTCATGTTGTTTAAATGAGAGCATTTCTATGGAGAACCGCCGTTTTAGTGTATAAAGGTTAGCGTGTGGGGAGGACATCTTATTTATGTATCTCATAATCTGTAATGTTTTGAAAGATTTATGTAATTGCATCACAACGCACATTGTACCTTTCCAGTGGTTTTTGGTAGGTTTATTAAAGGGTCATATTCTTAGAGGCAAAAATAAATGTTTTTCCAAAGGCTTGTCCCAAAATTCCCAATTTAGCTTTCTGTTGCTTGGAAATGAGTGCCATGAGGAAATAGGACTATTGCAGGTGTAATAAATAATTATGCCCCCCTTCGAAGAAGAGGGGGTATATTGCTTTGCTCATGTCGGTCGGTCCGTCGGTCTGTCGGTCTGTCCACCAGGTGGTTGTCAGACGATAACTCAAGAACGCTTGGGCCTAGGATCATGAAACTTCATAGGTACATTGATCTTGACTGGCAGATGACCCCTATTGATTTTGAGGTCACTAGGTCAAAGGTCAAGGTCACGGTGACCAGAAATAGTAAAATGGTTTTTGGATGATAACTCAAGAACGCATACGCCTAAAATCATGAAACTTCATGGGTAGATTGATCATGACTTGCAGATAACCCCTATTGATTTTGAGGTCACTAGGTCAAAGGTCAAGATCACGGTGACCCGAAATAGTTAAATGGTTTCCGGATGATAACTCAAGAACGCATACGCCTAGGATCATGATACTTCATGGGTAGATTGATCATGACTCGCAGATGACCCCTATTGATTTTGAGGTCACTAGGTCAAAGGTCACGGTGACCCGAAATAGTAAAATGGTTTTCGGATGATAACTCGAGAACGCATACGCCTAGGATCATGAAACTTCATAGGTAGATTTATCATGACTTGCAGATGACCCCTATTGATTTTGAGGTCACAAGGTCAAAGGTCACGGTGACCCGAAATAGTAAAATGATTTTCGGATGATAACTCAAGAACGCTTTTGCCTAGGATCATGACACTTCATAGGTACATTGATCGTGACCCGCAGATTTTCAGGTCACTAGGTCAAAGGTCAAGGTCACAGTGACAAAAATCGTATTCACACAATGGCTGCCACTACAACGGACAGCCCATATGGGGGGCATGCATGTTTTACAAACAGCCCTTGTTCATATTTTTTTGAAGAGCAGAAATAATGATTTTCTATCACAGATTCCTCAAATATTATAAGCAAACAATTTTAAATACAATGTGAATTAAAAAAAATCTAAATTTCCCAGGTTTAGGTCATATTACCAAAATTGATGGCATATTTTTTTTCTGGCTTTTTCGGTGTAGCTGTTTAACATCACTTTTGACCTTACCTGACCTTTGTAAGTGTCCAATAAAATTTCCCACGGCTAGACACGAATAATTACACTTCATTTATTCCATTGGCTGATATGAGCATACCACCAGAACATTGGAAACATTACCATGTCTTTTTAACACTGTTTTACTGCGTGTTCAGCATGAAACAATTTTATCTCTAATGAAAAGGCTTGATAGATAGAACAGTTTAACACTCGACTCTTGACATCAATACAGTTTGTGCGTGCACCTTTTATTTTCAGAGGATTGCCAGCGCCAGAGCGTTTGTACTTAAAGACTATGTTCTCATATTTAGTAATTACATCCATATTCCTGTCTGTGTACCAGTATATTCAAGTTCATAAAAGTATCGTGTTTCCCTATCCTGATATTCTTTTTAGCCAAACCATTTTAAATTGTTTTGGAAATTGAACATTTAACATGTACAAGTATAAAGTTTTAAACAAGCCGTCGTTCCAGCAGTGGAAGCATGGCCTCACTTTAATGCATTGCATTCCAACCCGCAAGGTATCCGGGTCAGTTCGCATCCAGTAAAATAATAGTTATATAATATAGACGCTATCGTGAGAACTAGATGAACTGGAATTTTCGTTAGACCAGAAATATGTTAAATGAAGATATTCACCGATATAATTATGGTTTGTCAATAACAGATTCTAAATGTGTTTTCAACAATACCATGATAAATATTATTTTAAAAATTTGATTAATTTAACAAGAATTATTCCACCATATTGACTAATATATTAAGCATGAGCGCAATGATTCTCGATACTGTTAATAATCGAATCAAATAGCAATGCCCGGCAAACCACTAAAACATGTTTGTTCGAAGAATGCGCGTATAAATATTAAAAATATGTACGGATACTTCGCGTGTGGCCGGTTGACTCATATGTTTTAATTTCACTTCCATTCTTGTTTTGTTTTTCTGTTTTGTATCTATAGGTTTATGACCAGCAATATGTAATAATGTAAAATAAGCCGCGAAGACTCCGCGTAACATCCCGTACTGCATGTGATGCAGCTAAGAACTGCACAGAAAAAGACATTCGCTATCTTTGATCTCATTCATTGAACATTTTACCTTTCACCAACTCCAACCACAATCAACGCCATATATCTTTTTTAAAAGATATTTCTTGTTTTATGTATATTTACTTAATAAGTATTCAGATAGATCTAAAAACATAATTTTAAGTACCCTTTTAGGCATTATAATCAAAAAGCAAATTCGTTGAATTGATATCCCCCGCCAATATGCTTCTGGACACAAGCGTTATATTGGACATTCAAAAAAGCATTTTTTCAAGATACAAAGGGCCATAACTCCGTTATTAACAGATGGTGTACAATGACATTTGGCGTGCATCATCCTCTTATCCATATAATATATATACTCATACCAAGTTTCAATGAAATCCACCAAAGCACTTCCAAGATATGGCTCAGGACGGACGGAAAGACGGACAGACAACGCCAAAACAATATCCCTCCGCCTATGGCGGGGGATAATAAATCAGAACAATATGTAGTCATAAATAATTTATTGCATGACTCCTATATATACATTTTGATTTTAAAATGACGCACATCACTTAACAAAATAAGGGTCACTGTATCAACAAGATTTCTTAATGAACAGAATACTAATACCTATAGGCATTATAAATCTGTCAAAAACAATCAAATTGTTTAAAGCAATTTACATTAATTTTCTGACCATGTACGCTGCATATTTGCATTTTATCAGACAAACAATGGAACTAATTCATTGAATGAAAATATAATTAAATAACAACTATGTACATTATTTACAAGTAAACATCAACTTATCCAGTGTTCAATAAAAACAGGCACATATTTTAATAATTTACTTACATTTAAAAAAAAAAAAATTGAATAGAGAATTAACATCAATGTTAGGGATAAGCTACAAAGGTTCCCTTTCATATACAATGTCAATTTACGCTGATGTATAAAATGATGATGTTTCAAGTATATGAATGCTGAATGGGTATCTATAATATGATTGTTTTCAAGAATAAGCGGGTAAATGAGATTTAAGATCTTTAAAAAGGTTTAAAAGATGTTGTTTCAGAAAGATTTAGGGGTAAACTTTCGGACCATTTCACAGGTTGATTTTCAGGCTCATTTCTGTCTGTTCATGGCTAACATGACACTTTTAGCAAATGGTTCTCTTAATAATGTAAAAACAAATAGGCATTTGCCATTTTATGTTAATTGTAATACCAAAAACAAGCGATGTGTTTGTGAAACACTATGTCCACATATATATGACCTTTGACCTTGAAGGATGACCTTGACCTTTCACCACTCAAAATGTGCAGCTCCATGAGCTACACATGCATGTTAAATATCAAGTTGCTAGCTTCAATATTGCAAAAGGGTACATTAAATGAGCGATTTTGACCCATATCTTTGACCTTGAAGGATGACCTTGACCTTTCACCACTCAAAATGTGCAGCTCCATGAGATACACATGCATGCCAAATATGAAGTTGCTATCTTCAATATTGCAAAAGTTATGGCAAATGTTAAAGTTGGGACAAACAAACAAACCAACAAACAAACCAGACAGGGCAAAAACAATACAAGTACTAATCTTATAACTAAATGTTTTGTAATTGTCTTGTTTTATTTAAAAATACAAAGATATACAAGCAAATATTATTGGTAATTTAAAGACTTTACATTCAAAATATGCGTTAATGGTCCATATAGCTGTGAAATTTCACTGAATAAAATGTATAATCTCAGCCTTTATTGAAATTAAATTTCATAACAGTTTTTGTTGTTTTTGTTTTTATATTTTTTTCAAACTAAGCACTTATACAAAAGTACAGAGTTTCTATCTACTGTGAATCTAAATAAACATACTAAATAACTTCAAAGTTGTATAAGCCACCCCGACTGGTTACCCTCAATTCTCTATGTATCGGGGCTTCTACATAATACCAATCATATTGAACTTATTCTGCAATATTACAAAGCCATCCCCCTTGAATAATGCATGTAAAGCTGTTAAACCTATGTATTTATACAAGGCTTTTTTGGGTAATTTTCCCAGATGCACATAGTAATTCTTGGAATATTTGTTGAATGGAAATATTTTTTTTCAAAATAACTAAGGAGGGGTTTCAACCATCTGTAATAAAACCCATTAGCGCCTTTTTAAAATTAAATAAGTTGGCAAAACACTAGAAACTGAAAAAGTTTATTCTAGTTCAATTTCATCAAACAAATCTCTATGTAATCTCTTCTGTCAGCCAACTGAACCAGTGCTAGATGGGGGTCCCTGGCGACTGTAATGTTTGCCCGGTACGTAGCGAACATTTTCTGGTCTTGTGGTTGTAAATGTAGTGGTCGGCCATGAGCTGGTAGATCCTGTAATTAAATGTGCAAGATAACATTCATAATATAGTTTATATTCAGTTTTTACTGAATATTTTCACTTATTGCATTTCGCATATACTGTGTTTTGTGCAATTTCATATTTATGATATTTTAATAACATGAAAATATAAGTTTATCAAAATAACATTCATAATGTAAACATGATGTAATTGCTGTCTTTACTACACTATTTTTCTCTAACTGTATGAGACTGCTCAGAATAATGCCAACATGCCAAAAGAAGATTTATCTGCAAGAGCTTTAAAATGTATGTGCCCGTAAAACCAACAAATTCTGAAATGAGAGCAATCTTAATATGCTCCTTCTTTAACTTTATTTGTAGGGGTAAAACAAAAATGATATTGAAAATCTAAAATGTGTGAATGGACATTTAACAGATTAAGTGTTAGCACGCAAGAAAACAATGTTAACATGTTAACAATCAGAACAAATGAACATAAAATGAGAAAAGTGAATGGCTATATAGCAGTAACTTCTAACATTAAATTACCATCCTATCCTGGAAATGAAATAGATGAAAACATAGAATGAGCTCAACAAGCATTTCAACAAGTACAAACACTAACATACAAAAAATGGCAAAATACAAGTCATAAAAGTGTGTTTTGAAACATTAATTTTGCAATTGACAAAAGGACGAACAAAACAGAAAATAAACTGAAAACAATACTCTAAATGACTCTTAACATTATCAAAACGATGAAAAACGCCAAATGATTTTTGCCGATATTGAATACAAACTTTAATATTTACATGAATGTATTATTTATATGCATAAAAATGCAGTGAACTTCAATGCCATCTGTTAATATGCATAACGGGCACAAATTCTTTTATCAGTTGAAAAAAAAAGAATTACAAACCAGCTATGAGAAACTAAAACAGTTGAAAAGACCTTTTCAAAACTGACCAGTGCATGATTCTAGCGCTTGAGACAATTATGTCAAACAAAGATATTCTATTACAGTTAAATTGCAATTTTTGTAAAATAAATATAGCTCTGTGTGTGAATGAATGACATTTATTAAGTTGTACTCATAAGTTTTGGCATTTCAGGAATTAAATTATTAATTTTTGATTCTCATGCTGTGTATTTGCCACTTAAACAGCATTTCAGTCATATCTTGCTGGTCCATTAACTGCCTCATACTATTCCTGTGTAAGCTGGTTAACAAGTACTGAGTGCACATACTCATGACAACTGCCCTTGTTGCAACAGAGGAGAATGGAGAATGGCCTTAGTAAGGATTCTATGCCCAGTCCCCACACAAGTAATGTGGCTGGGCATGGATCAAACCTGTGAACTTTAGATTAAAAGTCCAGCGCTCTACCAACTGAATATGTATGTGAATGTATGATAAGTGTAATGGTATAGAGAAATAGATATTAACCTTGTTTGGGAAAATGGGCTTTATGCATGTGCGCTAAGTGACCTCCCAGATTAGCCTGTGAAGGGACCACACTTTCCGCCTAGACTGGACTTCTGTTTAGAAGAGACCTCCTTTAAAAAACAAAAACAATTTCAGCGCAGTGTTGTCTCTGATCTGGTTTGACACTATACGCACATGCATTTAGCCCCTTTTTCCAACAGCATGACTCATATATGAATAAAAGCTTACAGATACCTGACTCTGAGCTGTGTGTGGAGGTGTTGAGAGCTGCCGCTCTCTCTGCAGACAATGCCTCCAGCCTCTCTGTGTAGAAACCATTGAAGTCCAGCCTGGAAGGACCAGAGTATAGAATATACAATTAAATATACATATGCATATAACAGTGTGCCAGTTTGACATTAAAACGGATTTTAATGACAATGTGTTTATCCATTTGGGAAATTAGATCCTGGTTTTCAAAAAATTTGGAAACTGTTAACTTAGTTTCATCAGCTGTACTCTCTGTATTAATTTTTAAGCTGCTATTATAATAATTTTACGTATCTTGTGCACTGAAGCACAATTGACCTAACAATGAGGTTAGATTGACAATTTATTAAGCAATTAAAAGAGCAAGAACTTGATTGTTCGCGAGTCTGTGTGTGATGCCTTGTGACACTGTTAGACCTATCAACAAAAGTTTATAAATCCTATCGAAAAACACACATTAAGCTGTCTTTATTACATTCTTTAACACCTTGTTCCCCATGAAACACCAGTACCAGAACATTTCTTCTGCATTTACCTTTCAATATAACTGAATTGCATTTGTGTGTAAAGTGTTGTCCCAGATTGGCCTGTGCAGTCTGCACAAGATGATCAGGGACAACACTTTTCCCCTAAACTGGATTGTCACTAAGAAGAGATTTAATTTAAACCCAGAATATAATAAAAGAAGATAGTGTTGTCCCTGATTAGCCTGTGCAGATTACACAGGCTAATCTGGGACTACACTTAACATAGTTTTCCCAGAGAATGGCTCATATTTTTGTGTTGCATAAGTAGAGTTATCCTGCTTGTCTAGTGACAAATAAGATGCAGTAGATATGGTGTTGCATAGATACCCTGAGGTCCTGGGTTCGGTCTTTACTACATTATCAAGCATTATCAAGATAAATTAAAAGACAACAAGAACTGGCTTCTCAAAGAAACAGACTTGAGAGTGTCTATATAAGCCCTAAGCTTTCAATGTAATAGAGATACGTGTACCATAAATATGTTTAAACTGTTAAAGCACACATGTTTATACCCGGTATGTGTTTTTTTGCAAATTGGATATGGCAAAACAAAAAAACTCATTGTGAATTCAATTAATTTCATTGACACAAACTTGCTTGGATTTAAAAAATCAGGTATATTTGTTAGTATTCAAGTCCTGGATTTTGTATACTGTCAGAAATAAGACTTTGGGAGTTAGTGTTCATTAATTATGTGATTTCATGGTTAAGTAGACCAACACAAATGCTTAACAATAAGTGAATGACAAATTATATTATTGTTATATTATTAAGTCTTATCCCTGACCTGAAATAATTGTCACTCATTTCATGTCAAAAGCAGACTTGAGTGTCTATATAACCCTCCAATGTAAACGAGCTAAAATAACTAAGTTTAACATTTTTAAGCACATGTTTAAATATGTGATCTTTTCTTCATGTTGGATAAAATACACACAACTCACTCTGGATTCATTTTATATCATTGATGTGAAATTTCATGGATTCGTTAAAATTGAGTATATTTGTTAGAATTAAAGTCTCAGATTTTTATAATATGTGATTTAAGACTTTGAAGGTAAACGTTCCTAGATTAATTTATTACATAGTTGAATGGACCCACAAAAATCCACGAAAATTAGTGTCTGAGGAATAGAATTTCATTTTCAGTATCCTCGATCACTAATCACCATTGCTCCTTACATGCATTATTTGTACCTGTATAAGATGTTGAGGAGCTTGACCCCATCATTGCTCTGTGAAAACTCCATAATCCTGTCTAGAAGCTCCAGCAACAGTCTGGAGAAGTTGGCATCAAAGTTTGCAATGGTCCGTTCAAAGTTCTCATTGCGGACAAGGTCATCAACATGTTCAGAGAGCACCTGGACATTTCCAATATTTGCATGATTTTATAGTCATCAAGTACTAGCAGCTGATTCTGATACTACCATATGTACAAATTACTCAAAAATGGTGCCATTAAAGGACATATAATGTTGTGTTTTTTTGAAGTTGTTTAAGTACATAACATACATATTTGTAATTGGCTTAATTGCAAATGTATATATAATTGTGAAGGTATATACTTGATATATCAAATAAATCTGCAGTCAAACTATAAGGTATCTAAATTATTTTCTAAAAGTCACGTACCATGGTAAGTAAAAATCTTCAACAATGAAATACAGCCCACAAACAAAACTGTATGGCTTGTTCTTATTATCTCAAGTAACCAAATCACTAGTCACTAAATGTCAAAAACATAAAATGTACTGCAAAGCCTAAAACTGTGCAGCCTATTGCAGATTACCTTAGCTTTTTGTTTATGTTTTTCTGAGCTCTTGCCCTTGTCAGCGAAGTCCCTGGGGTGTTTATCTCCCACCAGGGCGTCCATCTGGACCTCCGTGGTATGTCCCAACCTCTGAAATGATCCACTCAATTATTACAATGACTTCCATGTCCCAACCTCTGAAATGAGCCACTTAATTATAACAATGACTTCCAAGCTTCATTTTCACTGAGTCTCAGTCTGGGAAAGTCCAGTTTAATTCATGTGCGTAAAGTGTCGTCCCAGATTAGCCTGTGCAGCCTGCAAAGACCGGATAGTTGTTTAAAAGAGACATCATTTAAAGCAAAAGTTCCATAAAACCGATCAGTGTCATCCCTGATTAGCCTGTGCAGATTGCACAAGCTAATCTGAGAAGGTACTTTTTACACATGCGTTAAGCCCTGTTTTCACAGAGAGCAGTTCAAAAGTAATAGAATGATTAACTGCCATATTTGAACTTAATTATGAAAGAGATCTTACTTAAAAATGTATATTGGTAGATGGTTTTAGACAGAGTAAAAATATAGCTAAGTTTATTAGTGAATCATTAACCTTTTTGTGTAAAATATGTCATTCATTTCAATAACTAGATGTTGAATATGATATAATTATACTGATAGTCATTTAATTTCAAGTTCAAACGTGAATTCATTTCGATGTGGTAATCTCTAGAACTTTAATTTATATTTTAAAGAACAGAATATTACCTACTTTACAATGAAGCTAAACGTAAACAAGAGCACCGCATAACGGGTGCCACGCTCGGCTGCGAAAGTTTGTCAGAATTTTTTTTTTTAAGGTCACAGTGACCTTGACCTTTGACCAAGTGACCCAAAATGGGTGTGGCGTGTAGAACTAATCAAGGTGCATCTACATCTGAAGTTTCAAAGTTGTAGGTGGAAGCACTTTGATTTTAGAGCCAATGTAAAGGTTTTAGCACGACGCAGGCGGATGTCGGACGACGAGCAGGCTATGACAATACCTCGGGTTTTCTCCGAAAACAGCCTCGCTAAAAATTGCCTTAAATTGATATTAAAGTCATGATAGTTTGTAGCTAACCTAACAATAATATTTGAAAATACTTCAAGAACTGTTGAAAATTGAACAGTCCTGTAGTCTTAACATGACACTCTTTTCTGTGTGTACAAATGTACTCATAGTAGATCTTTATGCTACATGTTCCAAAGAAATAGAGGAAAGATGAAGATGACATTCAGAAATAAACAGAAAGTTGTATTGGTAATGTGTCATCACAATATATTGGAACAATATAATTTCAAGATGGATAATTTAGAAATTTACTGAATCCAAAAATATGGAATGAAGTGAAGTAAAGAATTGTACGATGCTAAAGTAAGAAATTAAACACAGCAGCTGTAAAAAATGAACAAAATATAAAAACAAAAATAATTTTCATGCTCAAGTGACATCATCATGTCGAAATCTCAACTATTGTGTGCTCTTTTAAGTGTTAATATACATTGTACAACCTATAGCAGAGGCTTCAACACTCTTGCTACCAGAAAACAATTATTTCTATGTTAATAAATGTGCCATGTACTTTTTGTTAACTTATAGTAAAATGCCCAAAACATTATTAACTAAGGTAATCTGGTTGTCAAAATCTAATTCACTATGGTAACAACAGACTGTAAGAATTATTTTTTTGCTAGCTATTTTTAAGAAATAAAGATATAAAGTTAATTGTAACTTGAACCTAACTTATTATCCTAGCTAGTACTTTCTACAGTTCTGTCAATTATTGGACTGTTATCTAGAACATGATTGCAGAGGAAAGAACCAGATTGTAGAACCTAGGCTCCATGCCTTAAACAATTCTCAAAACTAATCTTAATCATACTGCAAATAATGGCTAATACATTTTCTAGCGTTTCTTGAGAGCAAGAATGTGATATCAGCCTTATTTGCATATTATATTGATAGTGCCTTCTGACTTTCATAGATTTACAGTACAATGAGAGCAAGAGCTGCTATAAGCATTTATTAGATATATGCCGATAGTACGTTCTGGCTCTCAATGTAGGCATAGGCTTCATACATTCAATTCAGCTATTGATTAATATTTCAAAGTGAAACGTTTATTGGTCTTTATTTAAAATAAATTCAAACTGTGAATGAGATCAAGTAATTTAATAGTCATGGAGCCATTTCTGTCATGAAAACAGCAGTAGAGGACAGATTCATGGTTACATCGGTGCTAGTGCCAGATGGAAGTTCTAGACTGTCCAGTGTACCTTTATATCAATGTGCATCTTCTAAAATGGGGATCACAATATCAAAAATAAATAAGCAGGCAATATAAATGGGCCATGCTCTGTGAAAAGGGGGTTTAATGCATGTGTGTAAAGTGTTGTCCCTGATTAGCCAGTGCAGACCGCACAGGCTAATCAGGGGCGATACTTTCCATCTAAACTGGATTTTTGCTAAGAAGAGACTTTCTTAAAAAGTAAATATCATACAAGCGAAAAGAGTCGTCCCTGATTAGCCTGTGCAGACTCTACAGGCTAATCTGGGACAACAATTAACGCACATGCATTTAACTCCCTTTTCACAGAGCACGGCCAAAATGCATATGGCTAAAAACCAGTCACACATTAGAAATGCTCCTCCTAAGACAAACCTTAGTACTTTAACAGACACTGTATGATATTTTCACATACATATACTATTAAACTATGATTATGTGCATAGTTAAAAATATAATTTTCACAACACTTATAAATGAATCATTATAATTTATTGCGACTGATTTGTTTCCATACATTTCATGTGGATGGTAAACAAGTACAAAGGTTAAAAATTCTCAATTCAGTTCTTTAAAGCTAAAAATCTAAACATTCATACAATTTTTAAGAGGCATTACTTTGGCAAAACTAGCATAGCAAGTTCTTCATTAAATTCCTTAATTTCAGAAAGCAATACACAAAATTCCAAAGCAAGCAATTAAAAATGTTTATACCTGTATATGTTAATAAAATATATATAAAATGGTACGTGTTTTTAAAACCATTGAAAGATATTTTAGAATGCATGTTCAAGAAAAAGTGTTTACCATTAACATATGCATTTGATGTTCTACCATCGCATTGCACAAATCACTAGATCCAAAATTTATCAGCCATTAAAAGTTTTGAGCACATAAGGTCCTGGACACAAAAATTCACACACAACAGGACACAGGGCATGAGCGGTTTGTACAGTGAGAAGTTTTATAACGCTATGCAGACCACTATAAGCCTGGGGTAAATAGTCTCGACAAAACAAATTCACACACATATCAGGAATACAGGACATTGCCAGATTACGGTTTATGAGGCATTGCTGGTTTCTGGTTTATGATGCATCGCAGGTATCTGGTTTATGAGGCATTGCAGGTTTCTGGTTTATGATGCATTGCCGGTTTACAGTTTACGAGTTGTCATACCTGTATGAAGTTAGAGAACGTGACGCAGACCATCATGAGTTTGTGTACAATCTTGAGCAGCTGGGGATTGGTCAGCATACAGTCCTTGAGGCAGTTGTTGAGGAAGTCAGAGTGAAAACCAAGCACGTCATCCACGTTGGAGACCTGGAACCAGAAACAACTTAGCCTCGTTCTGGGATAACTGGCTTTAATGCATGCACATACAGTGTCGTCCCAGATTAGCCTGTGCAGGCTTATCAGGGACGACACATTTCACTTGTATGGAATATTTCATTTAAAAAAGTCTCTACAAACTAAAAATCCACTTTAGATGTAAAATGTTGTCCCTGATAATCCAGAGTGTACTCACAGTCTAAGCACATGTATTTAGCACAGTTTTCCCTGATGGCCATGTTTTTCAACAAACGGGAAGCATTTTTAAACTCAGCAGAGATATCATCAAAACAAATGTTCTGACCAAGTGTCATGAAGATTAGACAATAAATGTGGTCTCTAGAGTGTTAACAATGTTGATGACGCACGACGGACAAAAGGCAATCACAAAAGCTCACTATGAGCATATGTGCTCAAGTAAGCTAAAAATGCTTTATTATTGTAAGCCTGAATTTGCATGCTACTGGATGTGAACAATTAATATATATGAGCCGTGCTCTGTGAAAAGGTGGTTTAATGCAAGTACGTAAAGTGTCGTCCCAGATTGGCCTGTGCAGTCCACAGAGGCTAATCAGAGACGACACTTTCCACTTTGATGATATTTTTCGTTTAAAGAAAGTCGGCAAAAATCCAATTTAGGCGGAAAGTCACATCCCTGATTAGCCTGTGTGGACTGCACAGGCTAATCTGGGATGACACTTTACGCAGATACATTAAACCCCCTTTTACACAGAGCATGGCTCATATATAAATAAATAAATAAATAAAAAAAAATATATATATAGTGTGGCCTTTTTAAGAGTGCCTACAGTGTTCATGTTGGTCTGGAAGACGTGCCAGCTTGGCTCCACAACCTCAAACATCATGTAGTACTCAAAGTTCTGCACAAAGTTGAGCATGCGTTGTCTCAGGGCAAAGGCGGCCGAGTACCAGCGCGCAGACTGAATGCTGTACATCTTGGCTGTCTTGTTACCAACCCAGACACTGCATAGTTGCCTCTCAACGTGCTTGGTGTAGAACAAATGTCGGAATAACATCTGGTATCTCGTTAAAGCCTGGAATTAAAGCACGGCTATGTTTTATAGCATAATATTCAAGACAACATCAAGATAATAGAGGGACTTGGAAATACTCAGCTTTGGTAGTGCCATTACTAATGTGTTATTCTATATGAATACAAAATTCAAAAAGTGGATGACAACAAATAACATGAACAACTTGTAAATAAAACAAGAGATGTGTTTGTAAGAAACACTATGCCACCTATTGCACCGCTTTGAAGCCATATATTTGACCTTTGACCTTAAAGGATGACCTTGACCTTTCACCACTCAAGATGTGCAGCTCCATGAGATAAACATGCATGCCAAATATCAAGTTGCAATCTTCAATAATGCAAAAGTTAATGCAAAACTTTAACCAAGGTTAAAGTTTTGGGACACACACAATATATGAATGAATGACAGACAGACAGACAGGCCAAAAACAATATATCCCCGATCTTTCGATCCGGGGGCATAAAAATTCTGCAGTTAATCAACCAGTAGGATGATGCACTGGTATGTATGTATTTTTCCTTTATATACCATGCAGTGCTCAATATGCACACATTTTTAAATGTTTGGACAAAATCATAATTCAATCATATTGTTTATCTAAACATATGAGCACAAAGTAAATACAACTGTACACTAGAGATACCTTCCTGTTGAGGACCAGAGAGACAGGCCATTTCACCACATAGTCAAATGTGAAAGACTCGAGGCCAGAAAGATGAAGGTCCGTGGGATCACTGCGGTATCTCTTGTAATCTGGAACAACAACAACAGTACACGGACTGGAAGTTTGACCCTTTACCTTTTCAGATGGGCATTTCATCCATTTGTAGTGCCTGAGAAAATCAATCAAATTAATGAAATACTTTTCTACAGCGTGGGAATTCCCCACAGGCTGTTCAGGTTTCATGCTGGTTGCCTATAGACACTTTCACTTGGCTACTGAGCAGGAAGGGGTTAACTTAAATCAGACTTTGAACATGTAAATGAGTGCATCAGCCTAAATTTAAGCATAGTGTTAGGAACAATGCAGAAACAACTAATGGGACATCTGCATCCTTTGAACACTGTCTAGTTAGTGTTCAATAAAGTAATAACAATATATGTATGTTTTTATACCAGATGTTAAATTTAAAGTTAAGTATTACAATTTTACCAGTCAGTAATGCTTTTAACTGCTAACATATCATGCTGTATCAAATAGGGTTGATTTGCACTCCTTACCTCCTTCCAAATTGGTTTCAATTGAAAGAATTGTGAACATCTGTGTGATCAAGTCATACTGCAGCAAATCCACTCTGAAATTGACAATTATTCCTCGATTTTATATATCTATTTTACTTTCATTTACGTAAGTATGATAGTAAAATATGTTATCTAATATTTTAAAATAATGATTTTGTTAGTAAAATTGTTCAAATATTACCTTAATGATTTGTTACCCTTGCCCTGTTTGACATCAAACAAAACACTATTTTCTTTTATCAATTTTGAATTATTAATTACACCGCTTCGTGCTTACCCTATACCATGTGATACAGAGTGAGTTGAACAACCTTGATTTACTTCCCTTTATCAGATTGTGCAGGGTCAGTTTGAAGCTGTTTAAGGATTTTATCTTACAAGTTAGCATGTATCATCCTCCACCACCATAAACGTAATAACTAAACTTAGCATAACTGTAAAGTGTAATGACATTGTCTTGTTTACTTCCATAACTTCATTTAATGTAACTGACTTGACATAAACCACTACTGACCAAATGTTGTCTCCAAATGACCTGGATTAGCCAATGAAAAATTAGTACTCTGTACGAGGTTAGATAATGATACATATATACAATTGTGTACTTGTTTCCAGGTTTTGATTAACGATTTTACATAAAACATCTTGCCCAAATATTTGTTTAAGCCACAGACAAAGCTAAATGGTTCCATAGAAGACATTTAAAAGACAAAAACAAGTAAATTCATTGAATAGATATCTCCTGCCAAAAATAAATTTAGTGACAGACAGACGAAAGAATTGATAGACCGATGGACTGAGAGACAGACAACGCCAGTTCTATTATCCTCCTCCTTTGGTGGGGGATAATAATATTCTTTCAAACAGACGTGGAACGGAATCTTTTCACAAATAATTCATATATTAGCAAAACTTACATCCATGCAAGGCCCAGTGTCTCATTTTCATTTTCTACTAAGCCTAGGGCTTACATTGTCATCCAAAAAATTAGCGATAAGCAACTTCTGCTTAAACCAAACCAATTTGGCGAGAGCCTCCATAAAATGTCTCCATAAAATAGGTTAAAACAAGAGCTGTCTCCATAGGATGACATACGCCCCCCCCCCCCGAAAAACACCTTGATAGAAGTTATGAGCATTTTTCGAAACCTAAATGCAGATTTCTAAACCTAAGCGCGGACCCAAAGTTCAAGGTCAAGGTCAAAGAGGTCAAAAATTTTGTGCATATGGCAAGGCCTTGTCCATATACACATGCATACCAAATATGAAGGTTACATCTAAAGCCATATAGAAGTTATTAGCATTTTTCAAAACCTATACGCAAAGTGTGACGGATAGACAGACGGACAGACAGTGCGATCACTTTATGCCCTCCTACGGGGCATAAAAAGAAGAACCTTGATTAAGAAATCTAAATTGGGCTACTGCAAAAATTCAAACAAGAGCTAAGCTCAACATTACGTACTTGAGATCATCTTTGTACGGGTCCACGTTAGCAGTGCTGGTTCTCAGTGCCAGCTCCAGCAGGGACTCCAGCCTCACACAGTGGATGTTCTCCAGGTCCTGCTTCATCTCATCCTCCGTCATGTCCATGAACTGAACAATGAAGTCTCCCTTGTCCAGTAGGAAGTAGTGCTTGATAGACCTGAACAAAGGCAAGCAACATTGAGAAATTTTATGCAAACTTTGGATTAAGGGCAGTGGCAGTGATTGAACAAAAGGCCCTCATGTAAATTAATGCAAATGCATACACCCTCATATAAATATATGCAGACGCATAAACTTTGATATAAATACCTGAACAACATTAAACGGCCCCTGAACCTCATTGAATGGCCATTAGAACATTAAAAACAAGGGACAAAATTGTCACAAAACCAGGTTTTCATTGTGAAAAAAAATCTGATAAAGGGAGAAAACTCAAACTGAACTTTTGAAATGAACAAACAAAATTAACCCCCTTTGTAAGTTTTTTTTTTTTTTTTAAATCTATTTTTAGTTGTGGCGACCTTGACATTGGAGATATTGACGTGATTATTTCGTGCGACACACCGTCCCATGATGGTGAACAAATGTGCCAAATGATTTTAAAATCTCACAATGAATGACATAGTTATGGCCAGGACAAGCTCATTTATGGCCATTTTTGACCTTTGAACTCAAAGTGTGACCTTGACCTTGGAGATATCGACGTAATTATTTCGCGCGACACACCGTCCAATGATGGTGAACAAATGTGCCAAATGATTTTAAAATCTGACAATGAACGACATAGTTATGGCCCGGACAAGCTTGTTCCGCCCGCCCGCCAGCCAGCCCACCTGCATTCGCCAATCTAATAACCAGTTTTTTCCTTCGGAAAACCTGGTTAAAAACCTGGTTAAAAAACCTGGTTAAATATGACAACTGAACATGATGGAAGTGTCCTCAGAAACTTTTTAAATACAGTCCATAAACCTGACTAAATCGTCCTCAGAAAGTTTAAACATACGGCCCTTACACCTTACTGCATTGCCCTCAAAAGGTTTAAAATCCCTTTACAGTCCCTTAACCTGATAGCATTTCCCCAAGAAACTTTAAAAAATAAGGCCCCTGTACCTGACTGCATTGCCCCCAGAAAGTTTAAAACGACTGTTCCTTAACCTGATTGCATAAGCCCTTAAAACTTAGAAAATTCGGCCCCTGTACCTAATTACATTGCCCTTAGAAAGTTTAAACCTACAGACCTTTAACCTGATTGCATTGCCCTCAAAAACTTAAAAAATGCGGCCCCTTTACCTAATTGCATTGCCAGGGGTGTCAATTGGCCAAAATCTAAAATCCTGAAAATAGGCCTATCGTTTTGGGGCCAGAGCAAAAAAGGGTTAATAATTCATGTAACTATGTTTACTATCGTATATAACTTTGTAAACAATATGTCAAAGTAAAATAATTTGTGTTTAAGATGACATTTTGTGACAATAATCTAAAAATTTCAGAAAAAAATCCTCTGATTTATATCAATATCAAAATGGGTCCTTAAGGGCCAAAATCCTGATTTCAGGCATAATCCTGAACTTTGACGCCTCTGATTGCACTAGCTTTGACAATAAATTCCGTGTACCTGATTCTTGCAAGCAGTTCCTTCTCCTCCATGAGCAGGTCCAGTAGTAGCTTGCTGGCGTAGCTGTAGGCCCGCTCTATGTGCTCATAGTACTTCTTCTCCTTCAGCGTGTACACTATCTCCTCTGCACTGGGGCATTGCACATCACGACCTGAAAGATAGGGACCATAGATGAATATTGATTAATATAGACATCGATTTATCTGTTGGCATTTCTAATAGGCAAACTAGCTAATCGGCTACTATAATTTTGAAAAAGAAGCTTAAATTTATTCACATAACATTTTTCCTTTTTTAAATTAACAAAATGGCTGCACATTCAGATTAAATTGTGATGGATTTTTTTTACATGGATATTATTTATAATTTATTTTGTTACAGGGATTCATTAATTTGAAAGCAGTATAATGCTAGTAATCATAATTGTCACTTCTCACAATATTATATCATATGACTATAATATTAGAAACAAAATCTTAAAATGTTTAGTTTGTGATTTTTTACTCCAGTGTTTTAGCTGAAGAATTTAATATTGTAACCTGTGTGTATTCATGGTTCAAACAGAAATCTCAAACCTAAATTCAAGCACTTTTCAAGGACTTTTTAAGGCCAAATTTTCATTTTCAAGGCCGATTAACACAGTATATATCATTTATTTGCTTGAACACATTAAACTTATTTCACAATAACTCATACGTGTTATTTATAGTCATTACATACAAATACACGTTATCCATCCTTAACTCAATGAGTCTCACATATGTATTTACTTTTTAAAGTTATTATAAACAAACACATTGTCTCTTTCTATGCTCACATCAAACAGACTAGTTCATTTTATTTAAACATAAGTCAGTTACTATTACATTTTGTATTTCACAGGGCTGTTGTTGTTTATGACTGTTTTAGATTCAACAGTTTTAACAATAGTACCTTCCTGTTTCACCAAAAAACACATTGCAGGAACCCTGTTTGCTTCTCAATGTCATGTTTTCTTTGTGGGTTTCCTCTTTATAGTGGCTTTTCAAAGCGCTTTCCCCCATTCCCCCGACACCAATGGTCTTCATATAGACCAAACATTGTGCTTTTCGAATGTCATTTGTTTTCTGTACCCAGGAATATTCATAAGTTTCGCGCAAAACATAACGATAAACGTCATTTTGACAACTTGTTTATGACCAGAAAATAGCGCCATGAATATTCATATTTAAAGAATGTTGACGTTTCGTATAAGTGGTAATTATTTAAGCATTTTTCTGCATTTCATCAGTGTTTATGACCAGAAAGTAGTGCCAGGAATATTCAGTTAACCACTCTGCTTTGAAACGACACTACCCCATCGCTGCATTTTGACTCGCGAAAATAAATCACAACGGAGAACCTCTGACCTAGTACACATAATCTGTGACGTGTACACTTAACGTTTCGTACCCAATAGTGTACGAAACTTAAATTTCGTACTCAACTTTTTGCGCAAAGGAATTTATGATAAATTTTCGTAATATTTTCCTTAAGAACGATTAAAGTTCATGGCAATGATAAAAGTAATTTTGAACAGAAATAAACATTTTCAAGGCTTTTTTACATGAAATAAGCACTTTTCAAGCACTTTTTCAAGGCCAACCTTAGTTCAAGGGCTTTTCAAGCCTAGGACTCGTTTTCAAGCACTTTTCAAGCCCTGTGCGAACCCTGGTATTATAATTGTTTCAAAGGGTTGTTATTCATTTTTTACTATTATCAACTGAACTTTGGTCTTATCAAAGAGATTACTTTACCTACTAACACTTTTCTTTGGTAAGCTGTTTTACCAGTACTAAGAGAACATTCTCAGGCCAGTAACTGACAACTGCTCTACTTAAATAACAGGTACGAGGGAAATTGCCGTAAACATAATTTCAGGACCATAATTTCCCCGTACAATTTGCCAGACCAGAAATCAGACCTTCATTTTTCTGACTTGTATTCCAGTGCTCTTCTAATTCAGATAGAATACCAACTCAAACCTTCAATAAGAATCTCAATTATTATCAACACATACATGTAAAGGCCACTTACCGCACTGTCTCACCACATTGAGGTATTTGCCTGTGTTGAGTATCTTGTCAGCCATCTGTTCCAGGAACACTGGTATCCTCTCACGACAGATCGTGTAGTGGTGCTCCCAGTAGGTAAACCATAGGTTAAGGAACTTTCTTATACATTACTTAATTAATAGTTCAAAATCAAAGGCAAATTTGAGACATTTCACCAATGACTATAAATCAGGATCCTGTCCTTTCAAAGATCTTTTAACAAATTTATGTTATGACTGGATACTAGCTCACAACAAATAGATATTTTTGGATCAATATGATCCTGAAATAAAGAACATGCTACAAAAAAGTCTAAACAAACAAGCAAATCCCTTGACATGAGGTATAATCCTAAAAAAATAATTAAGTGCATGGTTATTGTTTTTATCCCTTGCACCCATGCATTTCATACACCCATGCAGTTTCATATTGAAATCTTGTAGCGTATCTGAGATATAGCCCTGAAAAGTTACATAATACAAAAACAGCAAACGGCAATAACTCTTATTCAAGAAAGTGCAGGGTTATGGTTCTTGTGCAGGGTACTTCTCCTCATTGATATTAATACACCCATGAAGCTTCATGTTGAAGTCTTGTATGGCATCTGAGATATAGCACTAACAAGAGCTGTCACTATAGGATGACTTATGCCACCTATAAACGCTTGGTAGTAGTTATGAGCTTTTTTCCAAACCTAAACGCAGATTTCGAAACCTTAACGTGGACCCTAAGTTCAAGGTCAAGGTCACAGGGGTCAAAATTTGTGTGCGTATGGAAAGGCCTTGTCCATATACATATGCATGCCAAATATGAAATTGCTATCTGAAGCGTCATAGAAGTAATGAGCATTATTCGAAATCTAAACGCAAAGTGTGACCGACAGACGGACGGACAGTCTGATCACTATATGCCCTCCTTCAGGGGCATAAAAATGTGTTAGAATATCAAAATAAATCAGAAAGCCACATAAACTAGAGAGCGGACACCATTCTAAATCCTTCAAATGCACTAAGTGACCCCGTGACCTAATTTTTGACCCGGCATGACCCATATTCGAACTTGACCTAGATATTGTCTTGATACAACTTATGACCAAGTTTGGTAAAGATCAGATGAAAACTACTTCAATTAGAGAGCAGACACCATGCTAAATCCTTGAAATGCACTAAGTGACCCCGTGACCTAGTTTTTGACCCGGCATGACCCATATTGAACTTTACCTAGATATTTTCTAGATACAACTTCTGACAAAGTTTGGTAAAGATCGGATGAAAACTATTTGAATTAGAGAGCGGACACGAAAAGTGTGACAGACTGACAGACAGTGCGAAAACTATATACCCCCTTTTCTTCGAAAGGGGGCATAAAAAGTTACATCATACAAAAATCAAAGGGCAAAAACTCTTATCAAACAAGAAACAGTCAGAGACAGGTGATGCTCCCCAAAGGTTTTTTTTGTCACAATATTGCACTATATATTCAGATAAAAGGAAACGTCTTGAGGGCACAGTAGTTGGGGGGACAAGAATTTTTTTTATATAAAATTTCAAAGGGCCATAACTCTGTGAAAAATCATCCGACCAAAACCCGCTGATAATATGCACATCTCCTTTTGGTAGTAAAGCTTCCCATAAAGTTTCATTGAATTCCGGTCATTAGTTGCTGAAAAATAGCCCGGACAAGAATTGCTCTATATGTACAGTTAATGGAAAATTTCAAAGGGCCATAACTCTGTGAAAAATCATCCGACAGAAACCCGCTGATAATATGCATATCTCCTCTTGGTAGTGAAGCTTCCCATAAAGTTTCATTGAATTCCGGTCATAAATTGCTGAGAAATAGCCCGCACAAAAACTGTGCACGGACGGACGGACGAAAGGACGGACAGACAGACGAAATTTTTTTGGGGGAGCATATAAAAGTGAAGTGTTATGGTTTATATGCATGGCACTTCTTCTCATTGACATCTATACACACATGGAGTTTCATGTTAATATCTAATTTAGTTTCTGAGATAAAGTTATAAAAAGTTTTGTAACAGACTGAGGGAATGACAGACAGATGGACCAACAACGCCAAACATATATCCCTCCGCCTTTGGTAAGGAAAATAAATAGTGAACAAGAGCACCGCATAACGGGTGCCACGCTCGGCTGCGAAAGCTTGTCAGATTTTTTTTTTTTTTTAGATGTCACAGTGACCTTGACCTTTGACCTAGTGACCCAAAATGGGTGTGGAGTGTAGAACTCATCAAGGTGCATCTACATATGAAGTTTCAAAGTTGTAGATGGAGCACTTTGATTTTAGAGCCAATGTAAAGGTTTTAGAACGACGCTGGCGGACGGCTGACGGCGGACAACGAGCAGGCTATGACAATACCTCGGGTTTTCTCCGAAAACAGCCTCGCTAAAAATCTTTGGAGTTGGTGCTTGAAACATTGTATCATAACTTTAACGTTCCACATAATGCTTTATGAGATGGGCCCCAGAAATTTTTGTAAAAACAAGATCATTTATTTACTGAAACTGATTGTTTCAGTTAGCTATGATTTCTAGCAGAGCAACTTATGAAATTCTCATGATACATTCCCTGAAAGGCCCATATTGGAATGCGTATGCTTTTTACTAAATAAGTTATAAACCAATAAAGGATATTCATCATTGTATTCCTCCTGAAGTTTCTCCTTCTGTATAGTGACATTCTCCACCACCAGAAACTGTAGAATAAGTATCAACAAGGCTATTGTCAAGCAATATGGTCCCCTACCGGCTCCACCATTGTCAGAAATTTCACCATTTTCAGATTATTTTTTGTGTGGTTGCCATAGCAACCACAATTTTTGACATAGGAACAAAATGAAATGCCGTGCATAATGTCCATATTGCCATCTATCCATGTTGCGAGTTTCATGAAAAAATATTAAGAACTTTTAAAGTTATCGTAGGATCCAGAAAAGTGTGACAGAAAGACTCACAGACAGACGCACAGACAGACTCACAGAGCGCAAACCATAAGTCCCCTCCGGTGAAACCGGTAGGGGACAATAAAACATCTACATGAGCCTCAATCTAGGAAAACATGCTAGTAATCAAATACACTGACACTACTTGGTTAGTTTTCAATAAAAATCAATCAGAGTTGTTTAAGCCAGGCTAAATTAACATATATGTAGTCATCACAAACTAGGTACTATATATCGCACCCTTGGTGCAAAAAGGTACCATATGATATTGAAAATAGAAGGCACATGGTACCTTTTTTGCAGCAATGTGGCATTATATGTTAAATAATTCCACCATTCTCTTATTTTTCAAACTTAATTTTGAAAATAAAACTAACGAAAATGGATTGAGAAAAAAATATCACAAACTCTAACGGTGTCATTTAAAAGGATTAAATCAGGTCACTATGCAGGGCATATTTTCTGTGTTTTTTTAATAGGTGGAAAAAAAACAGCATAATTTTTACAGCAGTTTTTCCCTCAATGCAGGTGAAAGGAAATAAGGTCATGTGGCCTGAACTAGAAATAGTTCAGTGTCTCTTTCTCACCTCAGAGTATGGGTCTGTTATGGTGCCTTTATATATCCACTTCTCCAGTATCTCAAGGTATGGAACACAGGCCTGTTGGACAAATACTTCAAACTTAAAACATCAAATTAATGCTTAAATTCTTAGATTATTTAATAAACAAGAGCTATGTTACAAATATGACTAATGAATTATACATCCCACACAGCTTTGTCAGTTATGTTCAAGGGAAAATAACTGGAGTGTGTGGACCACTGGGAATAAAAGAAGCTTCCTGCACTTCTACACTCCGTCGAGATGACATATTTCAAGTTTAAATAAAATCATTTGGGAAGTTTTCTTAGCAACATATGCCTGCAGACCAACCAACAAGAAAACAGATCAAACCCACCGATATGGCCCATCCTCACAGGGGTATAACAACATCTATAATATTAAAATGAATACTTTTTAATAGATTTACACCATAGCCCTTTGAGATTAAAACAGTTATGTATATAACTTTTTTTAATTTAACAAACTTTAAATATGTCATAAGTGAAAGCAACAAAGGGAATGGTCGTGAAAAAAGGTTCTGTCACAATTACCTAGTAAAGAAATATATACATGTGATAATTCCACATTGTGTAAGGGACGCAACTACTTACAGACTGAGTGAGGTACAGACAGAGTTCCTGCCCTTTCACATCCCTACAACATAAGTAGGTGTAAACAGAATAGTCATGTGGTTTCAAGTCACAGGAAGCATATTATGAAGTAAAATATTTGCAAATGATGTCTATTCAAATTTATAATTTAAGAACAATCTGTGAATATTTCTCAAAAAATGTTAAGCTAATAAATGTGAGATGTTACAAGGTTACAGTATACTAAATATTTTTGGTGTTCAATGATATACCCTCTAACAAAGGTAAATTATTTATTTGAAGACAATTATCTGTATGGGCACTTGCCATGACTTTATTTTTGAATATTTCTGTGTGCATGTGGAATGGACAACATTATTTTATAAATACACTGTTTTGCTTTTAGGTAGGATACTACATGAGACTTTGACAGTTGGGGGGAAACCCTCATCAACTGGAGAGACATCACATTGCTGATGTCTTGGTGCCAAGTGTTTGCTTTCTTAAACTTGCCCATAGTCAAAGCTTACCCAATAAAGCTTGATGTTTTTTCATGCAGAAGACTTAGTACGGCTCCACCAATACATTCCCCCTGAAATACAGTCATTAAAAATGATTCTCAAAGCATCTTCAAGTACAGAATTACAATCTCTCTCTTTTTTAGTATAAATGAAGGTTAAGAAATTTACATGCTACAACAATTGGGGATCATATGGTAATCAATCAATTATAGAAAATAAGCTGATAAAACGTATATGTCAGGTGTTTAACACTAAAATTTATATGCAGAAGTACATGGTTTAGCCTGTGATGATTAATAGTACTACCTTTTTAATGCTGCTGGTTTTGTATTTACTTATAATAAATAACAAGAGATTACCAAGCAATATGGTCCCCTAGAGGTGAAAATCCACCATTGTCTGTATAAAATAATATTTTTTTTATATTATTTGTTGCCATAGCAACCAGAAATTTTGACATAGGAACAAAATGAAAGGACGTGCATCATCTCCATACTGCCATCTATATATGTTTCAAGTTTCATGAAAAAATATGAAGAACTTTTAAAGTAATCGCAGGATCCAGAAAAGTGTGACAGACTTACATACAGACTGACAGACAGATGGAGTGCAAACCATAAGTCCCCTCCGGTTCCACAATAATCATATTAAAGTCACAGTGACATGGCTGATATGATGTCTGCCATAGGGGAGATCCAAATCCCAACTAGTTTAGTTTTCTTAAGATTTTCACGTAAGACACCAAGTGCTGGTTTTACCCAGGAAGGGGACAATGGTGTCTCAATAAGCAGATAGAACCCTCGTTTCTATTGATATCACCCATCTTACCTTCTACAACACTTAACCAATGAGATGCTAAAGCAGTCTTACCCTGTTAATGGAGTTCGACACAGATGCCATGATATCCAGGGTTTTGATTGAGGGCTGGATGTAAAACCACAGCTTCTGAAGGGAGAGACTGCCCTGAAAATAATATAAATGTAAACATACTGAAAGAACATAGCATACAAAATACATATTCAAATCAAATACTTTTGTGGACTAACTGGAGATCTGTTTTTTAGAATCAAAACATTTTAGGTCCTACCTCCATATTATTTGATTGCAGTATGAAAATCCAGTTCCTAATGGTACAGTTCTGCTGAATTGTCTTAAGAACTCCTTTAATGACTTTTATTTAAAATCAAATTCAAAATAAATGTACTCTTACGAGTGTTTGTAATCTAGAAAGCTGGTTAATACAATTTTGAGCTGCTGCTGTAACTATGATACCAAGTATGAAATAATATCATATTGATACCGATTATAATGGCTGAACTTAAAATTAATTTTAAATAGTAAGACAAATCTTTAGACTAAGTTCTGAAAGCATGCGCTTACATTTCTGAGTCATTACTTCAGCTGTGCTTCACATTTTAAATATATTTACACTTATTTTCACAACAATAATTAAAATCAACACAACCTGTGTTTGTGAAACACAATGCCACCTACTGCGCTATTTTAGAAAATGCTTTTAAGTCACAGGCCCATTTCATTGCCAAAAATCAATGGACAAGTTTGAAACTTACACTTTATCAGTGAGTCATGTATTTAGGCTCTCATAACAAAAATCAGCTAAATATCTGAAAGAGTGGCCTAAAAAACCTTCGGAAAACGGTAAACATAGAGAAAATTTCAATGTCCAAGGCCAATAACTTCGTCAAAAATCATGGACGGGAAACGAAACTTACATTTAATCTGTAAGTCATGTAGGTAGACTCACATACCAAAAGTCAGCTCAATATCTGAAAGTGTTGAGTAAAACAAATCTCCTGAAAACGGAATGCCAGACTTACAGACAGTCCCACTGCTATATGCCACTAAAGGGCAAAATCTCTTATAATTCAACTTAAAGGCCTAGTTTACCAAATCTTTTGTCCCTCAATGGGGGTATTCTACTTGATGTTCTGTTCCGAAAAATATCTTAATTTCATTGATTGCTGTTGATAAGATTTTAAGCACTGTTACTACAGCAGGTTGCCGGTACACTGGGATAAAATACAAGCAATGTGGGGGAGGTCCAAAACACGAGACTTAAATTAAGCCTTTATGGTGACTTTTATGACTGTATACAAGCCATGCACTGCGTACATGTCTGAGCTGCTGCTCCAGCTGTGCTACCAGCACCATGTAGTCCTTGATCAGGGTGCGCATGGCAGAGCTGAGGGCATGGTTCACCAGGCCGTACTCAAACGCTGACTTCTCTGAAATGAGTACAAGGAATATTAGTGTTGCGGTATAATAGTGGGAATGGTGTCGGCTTTGCAATCAAGAGGTCCCAGGTTTGATCCACTTTCCAAGACATTTCTCAAGATTTTTTCCCCAAGACACCAAGTACTGATTCTTTTAAGGAACAGACTCAAGAGTGTTACAAAAAGCTTTTGATGCAATCAAGCTTAAATAAATGTAGCAAATACTCATGTCTAGATTTGATTTATCTATTGTTTTAAAGTTTAGTCTCCATTTGAGGCTTACCAACTCATACATCATTACAACACATTATTTTATAGGTCAAAATATGGAAATTTCGTGAATATTGTCAGTACATTTGACTTTGTAACACAACAATAAAAAAGTATATGAAATTAATGTCCATTAAACACAAACTTATTACAATTTTTAAATTAAACACAACTGTAAGTAAAATTGAAAATAAATGTGTTTAAGAAATTGTTATACACAAATGGACAGCCCTTTCTTAACCAAAAATATTTCTTAAATTTCAGTTTCTGTATAACAAGGCATTTCCTTACTTGTTTCAATGCTTTCAGATGCGTTTCAGTCTAAATAATTACTAAAACCATGAATAAACAAGATATGTGTTTGTCAGAAACACTATGTCCCCTTCTGCGCCGCTTTGAAGCTATATATTTGACCTTTGACCTTGAAGGATGACCTTGACCTTTCACCACTCAAAATGTGCAGCTCCATGAAATACACATGCATGCCAAATATCAAGTTGCTATCTTCGATATTGCAAAAGTTATGGCAAATGTTAAAGTTTGACGCAAACAAACACACAAACCAACAGACAGGGCAAAACAATATGTCCCCCACTATAGTGGTGGGGGACATAAAAATATTAATAACTCAATTAATTAATTTTTTACCTTCAATAAACCTAACCACAGTTGAATAGTTGGAAGCCAGTGGCAAAATTCTCTTCACCATTTCTTGCAGGGAGGCATCTGTGAACATAAATAAAGCTTTGTCACAAATGTTATTACTGTAATATCCCCAAATTGCTTTGTCAGCTATGTTCAAGGGCAAATTACTCTGTAAATAATTGAGCATACATAGTCTTGAATATCTACACTTCATGGTTATGGCATATTTCAAGGTTAAATACAGTCGCTTCACAAATATGGAAAAACTTGCTCCACAAACATACAACATTTTATGCCAAGTGACCAACCGACCAACAAACTGACCGACAGAAAGAATCCAATATACCCCTTCACAAACTTTGTTTGCATTTGAACATGTGAAATATATAGGAAAAATAAGGCTTCATGATGACATAAAGATATAAATACAGTACAAAAAAGTATGTTTTGGCAGAAAGTAAACTAAAGCACTCATTGCAATGACCACCAAAGACTTGTGATCAACTTGAAAGGCATAAAATAATACAAGAGCACCGCATAACAGGTGCCAACGCTCGGCTGCGAAAGCTTGTCAGAATTTTTTTATTTAATTTTTTTAAGAGGTCACAGTGATCTTGACCTTTGACCTAGTTACCCAAAACTGGGTGTGGCGTGTAGAACTCATCAAGGTGCATTTACATATGAAGTTTCAAAGTTGTAGGTGGAAGCACTTTGATTTTAGAGCCAATGTTAAGGTCTTAGCACGACGCCTACGGCGGATGGCGAGCTGATAACTATTACCACTTTCATATAGAAGCATACAAATTGCATATAAATACACACAAGGACAACATGTAAATTTGATTTTCCATTGCAATTTTTGTTTACCTAAGACACAATAATCAATACAAGTGGGTATATGTATTTAGTGCAATAAAAACACACACAACTAATTTATTCAACACAATATACCTAGACTTTGGTCAATCATGAATTCTTTTGGAGCATATCGCTCAGTGAGGGCTCTAGCCAGTATGTACTTCCCCTCTATACCCTGGAGAAGACAAAGAGGGCATATTAAACAGTGACAACAAATTCTGAAGCTGAGAACAAAGATGGAACATTGTCCATTGTATTATATATCAAACTAATTTATATATTTTTATATATTATATAATTTATATCTTATATAATATAAAAGATGTTAAGAAATCATTATTTGTCTACCTCAAAATACTCCATCAATAGCAATGTAAATTAATCAGTATGTTATTAGGTACTTTGCAAGTTGCATATTGCCATGTTGATTTGTGAAGTCCTGTATATTAGAAGAATTAGAACTAACACAAAACAAATACAGCAATTGGACAATAATTATTGTTCCTGTGTGGGTTTGTAATAAGTAAATGCAGAAAAAGTATTTGATTGGTTGTTATTTTAAAAACCATACAAACATCTATGCAAATATTTCTTGATAACAGCAGAATATTGTGACGATAACCATTGAACACACACAACATATATGCCAATATCAAGCCTCTTTCCTTCCTTATAGGCTTATAATTGTCAATACCCAAATTTGTATTAAGATGAATACAACAACACTTTGTTTATTACATTGAGGGTCTTTAAAAAGAAAAACAAGATATGTGTTTGTCAGAAACACTATGTCCCCTTTCGCGCCGCTTTGAAGCTATATATTTGACATTTGACCTTGAAGGATGACCTTGACCTTTCACCACTCAAAATGTGCAGCTCCATGAGATACACATGCATGCCAAATATGACTTTGCTATCTTCAATATTGCAAAAGTTATGGAAAATGTTAAAGTTGGAGCAAACAAACACACAAACCAACCAACCAACAGACAGGGCAAAAACAATATGTCCCCCACTATAGTGATGGGGGCCATAAAAATCTAGCTTAGATACTAATTTGTGATAAATGGCTAATTTGCTGAATGTAGGAGCAAGCCTTGAATTGAGACAACAGATGTTTATTAGATGTTGGTCTGTTGATGGTGGTAATGCCTTACCTGTAGGCAGCACAGCAGATCATCCAGGATGGCGTGCTCCTGCATCATGGTAGGCAGGCTGCCCAGGGGGACAATGTTCTGAGGAAAAAGATAAAAAGAAAATAGCTGTGAAACAAGGCCTTAAAGTATGCAGATAGAGGGGAAAAAGTAAAATAACAAGGCATGAAAATATGTGTGTACAATTTATTTGTGTGGAAAGGCTGCTATGATGAAAATTAAGATCGAAAGGAAATAAAGTAGTGAAACAACAAGGCCTTTAAGTTTTCAGACAGAGAGAAAATTACTGTAAAAATAACAAGCCCTCACAGGCATAGTAATGAAATTACAAGGGCGTAAAGCATGTCTGAGTCTAAAGGGCATCAACAAGGCCTTTTACTTAAGTATGTTAACGTTTAACTGGATTAAAAACTGTAACTACTGAGCTGTGTATTTTGGGGAAAAAAAGATTGCCAGGTGAATAATGCTTTGTAAACATAGGAAATGGCGAAGAAATAATATTCAATTACTGTTTACAATGACCATGAACTAACATGTACAGTTTCATTTCAATATCTCTTTGAAACTCTTTGACACATCCTAGAATTCCAGAGTACAAATACGACATCTATGTAATTCTAATAAATTGCAGGCCGGAGGTTATGGGGTTTGGTCAGTGGCCTCAATAATGCTGAACACATTAACAGACATTTTATTTCACCAAATTTTCAATTGACATGCCTAAAATACAGTTAACCATCCAGTTATTAATCTTGATATAATCAATCTCTCAATCTTGATCAGTTCCTCCTTCCCAATTTGGTTTGAACACTACAACTGGAGTAGGTATGACATACAGAGTCTGTGGGTCCGTCCACGCCGACAATGAAGTCCATGGTGAGGGCTGGTCGCTGGAACAGCCAGTCAGGCTGGTGGGGAACATTTACTGAAGGGTAGAGCATATGTTCAGGTTGAGCATATTTTTTATATTAATTAAAAATATTTTAATATTCATAGACATTAATACCAAAGAGACTTACTATAGGCAATTTGAATTGCATGTATACTTAAGGATGCAGACCGTGGTAAGTAAAGCTAAAAGGCATCAAATAAATAAAGAAAATGTAATATTTTATGGAACACATTAGACAAATAAAACAATTTGGGCTATAACAATACAGTCTTTGACATTGTGTTTATTATTGTTACACTGCATACCGTTTCTTTGAATTGGTCTTTCCCTAAGTGCTTTCCGTAGAATTTCCGATGTTGTTACTTGAGAAAACGCTGGGCCCTCCTTCAGCTTTTTTAGCTGCATCTGTATCTGTTTAAATAATTAATATGGGTAGTAGTTGTAAATTATGTAGAGAAAGGCTTTGACAGCATTGCAAGAAATACTGGAGTGCTCTACCAGTGTAAACACCTTATGTCAATTTAGTATTGCGCATTTTGTGCATAACATCGATACTGCCTATTATGTGGACATGTGACATGTGTAACATTTGATATTCAAAGTCTGTGTCTATTGGTCACAATAATGTAGTACTATAGTTTTGTTTTTAAAACGGGTTGAATGTCGAGTGAATAAATGTTGTTCACAAAACACACATTGCTTTTCATGCTTAGACCAGCTTTTCATGCAAAGAACAAGTTTCATTATGATATTTTAGGTACAAACAGCAAACCAGCAGCTGTATAGCTCAATAAAATTTTACTGGCCACACCTTATCTACATTTTAAATTTTTTAATTTGTGTTACTTTAAAGTAACAAAGACCTCACCTTGACCTCTGGTGGAAAATAAAAGGTTGAGATTACACTTACGATGCCATGTAAAAACATTAGATATTATGAAGGTACTGATTTTAATGAGTTTTGCAGTTTCCAATTTTACAGACAGACAATCAGAGAGATTAACAGATGGCAAATATTCTATCGTGCCCACACCTGGTGAAGCAGGCACAAACGTAGCAGACCAATAGACTCTTCTTGTATTTTTGTGCTGTTTTTTGCCAAAATATTACTTTTTGCTTTCATATACTTTAGAACAGATTAACTACCATGCTAAAAGTTAAGTACTTAGGAGAAGAGTGTAAAATACAACATGAAACTTGCTAATTCTTAAACTGACATGTAACAAAATTATTTAAAATTCAAAATAACCAAGCTTGTAAGCAGACACTGAATCGAGCAAAATAGCATGCCATTTCTTCAAAAATGATACTTACAATCATACATTAAAAATATCATAAATAAAAAGCAGCAATTTCTCATTATTTTAGTAAAGTAAAAAAGGTAAAAAGGTTGAAGGAAGTATGATATTAATTCAGTTTGTGTACTGATTGTTATAATATAGTGAAAACACATACATTTAACATATGGTAAATTAAGCATATGAATGTACGAATGCCTTTGTAAATTGTGTGTGTATATACATATATAATGAAATTAATACAAGCTTTTTAACAGGATTAAAGCAGCTCTCTGTTTGCCTGTTAAGAAAATTAGCTCAAGATACCTCGAGCAGATTCTGAGGTGTGTATTTCGAGCCAGGGGCAAGTAACTGTGTCGGGATGTCATGGGGCGCAGTTGTGGCCCCTATTGCCTCTGCATGCTCCTTGAATATCGTCTCCAGCACCTCCTTCACCTGGCAATAACACAGACAAAAACATTGAAACATGCTTGTGCAAGCCAGCAAAAACTATTGTTAGACATATGGTGGAGAACAATACCAATTTATAGTTGTTTATGTCACAAGTGTTGAGAAAAATATTAAATAAAATGTGTTTAAAATCTCAATTATTAAACTGATTTCATCTACGGATGTGAATTAAGAATCACTTTATAGTATAAAAATAATACAAATAATATAAGATTTAACTAATTTTTGGGGAAAGCTTTTCTTATAACAGAGAAGACCAAATGAGTATGTAATTGGTTATCTAAGCTATTTATGCAAAAAACACAAATAGATTACCTTAAAATCGTCATGCATGAAAATGTAATATGAAAAGTATTTAATTACCAGAGTGCCAACTCGTTTCAAAATATGCCCGCAAAAAGGTCTGGATAACATTTATCAAGTTTAATGATTATACGATTAAAACTAGTTGCGTAAGAGAGAGAGATCAACTAAATTTTGCAAATTAAAGAATATTTATGAGCAATTATTCAGAAACTGAGGATCAGGTGATCTGGATAGCTGGTTATCACACTTGGCCAAGATTTTAAGCCTATAAACATGTTAAGACACATTGGGACCAAGTTTGATTATCATACAATACAAAATCTAGAAAAGTTAAAGTTGCAGTGTCAGTTGGCCAATATTCTACCATTCAAGGGCCATAATTCAGACATGTTTCATGCGTTCTTGCTGGTAATCAAACTTGGCTGAGATAACATACCCAACATACCCAAAAACATTATCACCAAGTTTCATTACTGTTGAGTCAGAGTGCGGACATGGTTAATTTTGTCTTTTTTTATTCAAGGGCAGGCCATACGTAAAAAATGTTTCAAGGGATCTAGCTGTTTATAAAACTTGGCACTATGTCAACAAACATCAGCAAGTTAAATCAGTTTGAGTAAGAGACTGGACAAGGTCAATTTGACCAATTCAAAAGTGCTTCTAGAAATCTGGCTGGTTATCAAGCATGGTAGAGTCATCATGCCCACCAACATTATCAACAATGATGATCCCATTTTAACTGTACGAGTTATTGAGCAGACATTATCCCCCTAAATGCAACCGGCCCGCCCCCTGCCTCCCGCCACAGGTGTTCTAAAAAAACGTATGATTTGTATCACATATAAAACAATGATTTAATAAACTAAATTTTAATACGTCAAAAAATGATTGAATAAACTAAATTTTACTACGTAAAAACATGATTAAATAAACTAAATTTTAATGGATTTTCTATGAGTCTGGGCTAAAAAATGTATAAGCATTTATTTGCCTATAATCAGTCTGACAGATCTATCATTGTTACAAAAACACTTGTAAAAAAATGGGTAGTGGTTTGGAAATTTTCAATTTGGGACCACCAAGTAAAGAGTATGTTGTCTGACCAAAATATACATGTTTGTTAAACTTTCTGAAAGTCTCCTTATGGTACATATTACAAAACAAACCTGGTGTTCATCTTCCAGCTTAGATAGAAAGAAGACAAGAGTATCCAGGTCTCGGACACTGAAAAAAAAGGAATTATATTTACATGTAGCATGTTATTCTACATAAAGAGGCTCGAGTCGGACATTGTAGCAGTCATCAAAATTCTTTGTTGACAAAGGAGACTCAATTTCTTAAATTATAAATTGATCCCAAGTTAATGTTATAATACCGCATATACCGGGTATTGAACTGAAAATATGAGCAAGTTCATTTAAACCTTCACTATTGCATGGCTTTGGAGATTGTTCTATTTTGATCACTGCTGTTGAATCTGTTACATTTCTATTTCAGATACTAGTGTTTCATGATTGAATCTATTGCAAAGTTTAGTTAACTTAAAGCAATTCACTTTTTTAATGATTCAAAAGTCTTAGGATTATAGAGACACTATCGAACATGTTCACTAGGAAGAACCAGAACATTGTGCTGATCAATGAAATGGATACCATTTCAACCGAATGGAAAGAATGAAAAGTATTCAATTTAATGTGGTGAATTTACAAAAGTGCATCTTTTATGCAAGCTGAAAAATAAATGAATCTTGCATTAATTAAAGCGAGATTATACGATTTTGTCAAATATTTATCAATTTATATAAAATGTGTAAAAAACTTATTATATATATATTTCAACATAAATTAAAATAAAAGTTAAGAAGAACATGTGTCGAAAAATGCGAAATAAGCCAGATATTTAATTCTGAAATAGAAAAACGGCTGTACAGCCGAATTCGCCAGCATGTATACCATACATGCATGATGTGAATCTAAACTTAGATTTACGGTTTATTTGAATTCTTGCAACGATATCTATTCATACGACACACGAACACTAACTCCAATTCTAATACAAAGACGAATGCTTAGGTTATTGTATGAAAATATGTACGTCACAATCGGCTCAGGGCGCTAATTTGTCTTTGCTGCATTTTATGAAATTCGGCTTTAAAGTATAATTTTTCTTGCCTATTGTGTGTTATTGTAACATATTTTATCAATATATTACAATTAAACAAATATAAAAAATCGTATAATCTCGATTTAAAAGATTGGTATCACAAAAAATAAGAATCAATACAACAGCTTCAAAGTAAATAAGAAGTAGATAATGTAAAGTTACATACTTCTTTGATTTCAAGTCATCATATTTAGCCATAAACTCAATTGGTGTTTTTGTAGACTCTGCAATTTTCCTCTTTGCCTGATTTGCTGAAACCTGTAGCAAAAGTTCAACAATCAAATCATAATGACAGCACATCAAATGTTTAAATGTGTTATTGGTACATTTGAACGAAGAATATTTTTTAACAGTTGATGAGGTTTAGTATGCGTTGGAAAAATTATTTATAGTGATACCTTTCAGAGCAAAAACTTTAAGACAGCAAATCATTCACAACAAATATTCTAAGAAAGACAAACCACATTACATGCATATGGCCCCTGCTGCCATGTAGTTCTTTATAAACAAGAGATGTGTTTGTCAGAAACACAATATGCCCCCTACTGTGCCGCTTTGATTTATTTATTTATTTTTATCATTTGGCAGGTACAGATAATTATCTCCCTTTAAAGCTTATTTCTTCCCTTGGATTTGTTTTTTTGACCTTTGACCTTGAAGGATGACCTTGACCTTTCACCACTCAAAATGTGCAGCTCCATGAGATACACATGCATGCCAAATATCAAGTTGCTATCTTCAATATTGAAGAATTTATTGTAAAAGTTTAACCAAGGTTAAAGTTTGTGACAGACAGACAGACAGACGGACAGACACATATGATGACAGACAGACAGGCCAAAAACAATATACCCCCCGATCATTTGATCCAGGGGCATAAAAATAATGAAAACAAACTAAACAAGAAACTGTATATATTTGGCAACCATAAAATGTTTAAGCTTGCATGTTAACATTAAAACATTTTTGGTTCCAGACCCTTAAAGACACCATTTAAGCCATCAATAGGAGTGACATTTCAAGAAAATTGTTTATTTGCTGCAAATTCAGTTCAATAAAAAGTATTGAGGTATTTTTAGCCCCTATGCCTAACATAAATCTTGAACCAATTCGAGTTACATTTGTGGTGATGTAGGGTGTGGTATTTTTCAACAGCATTTCTGTATACACTTCCGCTCCAACAGTATCTGTTGATCTAACACTGAAATAAAATGTCTTAGCATTCATGTTGAGATTACCAAAGTGATATACTAGTAAAATTATGTAACCTATTGACATATCGTATTTAAAGTGAATTGTTCACGGTTTGGTTAAATGCTGATCAAAGAAAAGAAACAAACTCATAGATGCAAAAGAATGCACATATTATATTCAAACTAATCAATTAATACTCTTATTTTATAAATTTGTTATAGGCTTACATAAGTGCTGAAGATATGTTGGCAATAATTTCAAAAGTCTGAATGGCCCAGTGATAGCGCATTCGATTGTCATAACTTTGAATCCTGTGAAAGCTTATATTTTTTTATTAAACTTTTTTCTTGCTTTTATTATAATTTAGTTAAAGACCATTCATAATATAATTGTTTGTGTTGCTAGTGACTACATTTTTTAATGACTTTTAATCACAACATTCTGTGAACATTCCTGCTAATGAAAACAAACAACAACTTTGGATTAATTTCATTTGGATTCATTTCAGATAATCAAGAAAAGTTAAGATGCGTGAACCATGAAGTATCGAGACCTAACATACCTCAGTTGATTCATCAACTCGCTGACATGGTGGTGCACCTTGAACTCACTCATGACTTCGCCTGTATGTACTACTGAAAACGTATGAGAAATTCTTTAAAAATTCTATGAAATTAATATACATGTACTTAGATCTGACTTCTAGTACTGTTTTTAGAATGGAGAACATTATTAAGCACGTGAAAACCAAAGATGAGATTTACTGTACACCAATACTGAACTTATTTAACTGTGTCGTGTTCTGGGCAATACGTAGTAGGTCATATAATGCTAGAACACATTTATATTATATGTATGCTAAAATGAATTGATAACGTTTCTACTAATATTAATTTTTTATGTTCCCTTTTTTGTTATTTCAGAACACCAGAAAGCTGCTGAAGCATGCAAACTCCAGCAACATAGGCAGGCTGCTATTAAAGGATGAGTCAATCAATAAGACTTATAATTTATTAAATGCCCTGTTACTAAATACACTTAATATTAAATTGCTGTTAGTAAATAAACTTATTTAATGCACTGTTTTTAATTTTTAAATACACTCATTAAACATGCTGTAAAATGCTTAGTTTTTTATTATTATAACATGATTTTCACTACCCCAGGTTGGCTTTTTTAATTCAGCAAAAGGGTTACCAGACGTTTCCTCATATAAGGTAAAAATACATACATTCAAGTTACCATTACCGGATCAGTAGCATAATAAAGTTGTTCTGGTGAAAAGCACTGTTTTGAGACTTCTTTTACACAAGTTTGATTAAATATTAACTTTGCTTACTGATTCAGCACAAAGTCTTATTTTTAAACGCAGGCAAAATTTATTTGTGATACCTTTTTTCGTTGCAGAATTTATGCATTAACGGATCAGTTGTAGCCATAACGGATCACGTGATTGAAACCACTCAGGGGGCATCTAACGAGCTATTTGAACTGTCGAAACATGAACTGTGTTGTTTACAATGACCAAGTTACATTGCCAGTAATAAATTATATTCATTTTTTGTTATTAATTGTTTTCTATATGTGATCTTGTATCTACACTTTACGCATGGTGTTCTTGTGTGAATTATCTGTTGAAAATCCTTAATAGATGGAAAAGATATGGGCATCTTATAAACCATGTAAATTGTTTGAATCATATCTAATCATCGATATTGAACATGGAAAATAAATAAAACATTAAGATTGAAATCATTTATTGTAAGAATAAACAAGATTTGCATATGTTTTAATATAATATATTATCAATACGCATATTATCACGCTTGATCCGTTATTGCCCTAATTCTTCATTTCATTTAAGGTGTTGCAAAATCTTAAATACGAATCAAAACTGAAATGGACTTTTGAAGACAGAAATACAAATGTACTACTAAATGGACTTTAAATTAATGCGTAAACTTCTTACTTTCCAACAAAGTTATAGCATGTGCCCACGAAAAAACACCTCGATTTTGAAACGAGACGGAAGTCAACAAAGTCGTATATACATGTCAGCAAAACATACCGAAATGTTTGACAAAGAGTAGCCCCGATTTAAAGACAATGACTTGAAGATGCTGTGTGCAAAATATCATCTAAAAATATCAACTATTTATCGCGATACGCAGTGTTGAACATCAAAGTGATCCGCTTTAGGTAATGATCCGGTAATGGTAACTTGACTGTATTTCATATCTGGCCTAAAAATGTTAGGGTCAGGTGTTAGGGAAAAAAAGGTTTTCAAAATGTCATTTTTCAGAATTTTAACATGTTTTTTATAAGTTATTGTCCTTAATGCTTGCACCTTAATTTGTTTATATGATTGGGCACTATCCAACTTAAAAAGACTGTGAATATACATGCAATATAAGTCTCTGGTTAGTTATATTGCTTCAAAAATTCATTTGTTGACATTCCCGCTGAATGGTGGCGGCCATCTTGATTAAAATAATCTTAAACTGAGTATCGCATTTTGAATTGCGTATATCATTTCAAATAAAAATACGATATCCAAGATTTGAATGCGGACATTTAATTTATCAATTGCATTTTAATTAATTTTATTGCACTTAGTAATTACAATTTTACAACTTGAATGTAACCGACTTTTAGTTTAGAGATTATCATCTCCACAGTAAACAACAAGAATGAGCAAGCGCTAAAAATTATATATGACATTATTTTACCATTTAAACATCAATAATCAGAACTATGGTTGGTTCTCCAGGTATATTAATTATTCTTTAAGGTACAGGCGTGTGAATCTGATGACAAAAATCACATTACATACAGGGCTTGACACTAACTTTTTTACCTACTGACCCAAAGGACCACCAGCTTTCAGAAATTACGATTATTTTACCTAAATTTCAACTTACTTTCCGAACTATCCACAATGTATTTTGCATAAAATGAAAACTATAGTTTTAGTTTTTTTTAGGCGGAGGTTCAACCACCCCCGGAATAAAATTCCACATTGCGAAAAGTTGTAATCTTTAAAATACACAAGTTTACTCTCCGGCAACATCAAAACATTATCCTGTGCCCTCCAGTGTAAATTCGCACAGAAAACAAAGTATATTCTGATGGTACTAAGATCGATAAAATGCTGATTATTGCTGCTTTTTCAAAATAATATATACCATTGTGTTAATTTCTCTATCCGAAAGCTTCGAATTTTATGTTAATTTGTGTATCGATCATGGCGAAGTCAGGAGACATTTGCGGAACGCAAATCGATTTTTTGATCCCACGACAGGTTTTTGTCATCCGGGCATCTAGAAAATTGGAATTTCCAATATGTTGCTATTTTTATCCCAGTCTCGAGTTGGCCCATAAAATAATTATGAAATTATCGGTTTATTATGAACATATTAAGTTGTTTAATTGATGAAAACGGCTTTCCACCAGTATTAAACAATAAGCTGGCCAGGATTTTTAACTGGTCCGACGGATCAACCAAATTTCTAGTTTCACTGGTCCTCCCTATTTTTTACTGACCCCGGGTCAACGGACCACTGTTAGTGTCGAGCCCTGACATATTAAATTCTTGGAATGGATGATCATTCGTGCACATTTCATTTCTGAACCGTCATGAACACATTTACATGTTGTGCATGTGATGTCAATGAAGATATGGATTTGTTAGAAGGGACTGTATGATCACAGTGTTTTTTTTCACTTATAGGGGAATTGTGGCGGGGCCCGTCCAAAGGGGAAAAAATGCGTCGTTTTTTAGGAAAAGGGGAAAATTAAAAATTCACTCTTTTATATGTAATGATATTTATTATATGAATACACATGTTTGTATGAATATAATATTCACAGCAGAATGTCTCTGTCCTTTTTCTGAAATATATATCAATGATTATTTCAACATTAGTTTCAGACAGTTCAGTCTTCATGCAGAGTCTCAGTTTTCTTAGCCATTTTGAGTCGAATTGAGTTTTTTTAAATTGATTAAATGGCAAATTTGAGCATTTTTTATCAATAAAATGGACCAAATTGGAATGTTTTTATCAACAAATATTGATACAACATAGATACATCAGGCCTTTTCCTGGCCATTTTGGGAGACAAATGCAATTCATGTGAAAAGTCCACTGATTTGGAAAAAACTAACCTAATTTATATAACACTTTATAGTAATTAAAAATCATATAAATTATAGTTATATACTTTGTTAGTTATTTATGAAATGAATTTGAGATATATTTGTCATGATTATGAAACAGTTCTTTCTTAAAAAAAAAAAAAAAAATTTTTTTTTTTTTTTTTTTTTTTTTTTTTACTTCTGGAGGGGATTTTTTTTACAAAATGGGGGAAAAATATATACTCTTTTTTGAGGGGAATGGGGCCGAATATCGGCCCAGAAATTGCCATAAAAAAAACACTGGATCACATACAGCACATTCAAAATGATGTGAATATTACAATTGTTCCAGTTGTGATTGTGAACGTACAGTAACTTCTTAGTTCTACATTTCATTTGTACATGTACAATGCACCATAAAAAAATATGTTATTGCAGCTATTGCTTGAACTGATTGTGATTACAAACCGAAAGGTTAACTAGACAATAATTACAGTCAAAATAATAATATTGAGGATAATGAACCGATTTGTTCAAGTTTTCTCCATCTAAGATCTCTGTGAAGTGTCATTTCATATGTGACCACAAGGTCAGAACAGGTCTTAATTATAATAGTATTACTGACCCTCGCAGAGTTTTAAGTAGCCAATCAAAGAAAAGTATTGACTAAATCAGATGTTTTTACTGGACCAACACATTTAACAGATTTTCATGTTTTTCCAAAGATTGAAATAGAGTAAAACAGCTTATATTTAAGAACATAATACGTCTTGAGGGCGTTGTGCGAATTGTGAATGTACATGGCTTATAAACGACAAAATTGTATCAAATTGCAGCATAAATCAAGCTGCACACATTTGATAAAACATGGAACTCAGTAAATAACAGTCAATATTACAATTTTTATTTATTGTAGACTAAATATATACTTATTGCAATTAATGCTCAGCTTTGACATAGTGGCACCAGATGAAAAAATATTCACCTTAAACAGTCGGGGATCTTGCCCGATTGGGAAAGTTGGGGAATCCCCTTTTGACTTGCCTGATCGGGAAATTTTGATTGAAAAATTGCCCGATCAGGCAAGAAAACAACCATTTTTCATAAACCTTGGCAAAACGTGTCCGGGCATCACACAACTCATCCAGGAACAACTTATTTAACTGAATCCAATCTTAAAACAATTATCTTAAATTTGACAGTAGCGATTTTTTAAAAATTTCGTTCGTCAGATATTCAAGCCCTAAGTTGAGCAACTTTTACCATCTATCAACATTTTCCGCACTTGCCTGTTTTGAACACAAAATTGCCAGAAGGACCAAGTCGTCGAGGTTACATTATTAAATCTCTTGCCCGTTTTGAATTTGAATTTACTGAACGAGCAATAGAATGGTTTAGGAGACACTTTAGTTAAGTTTAGTCAAAATACAATCAGTGCTTGACATCTAATAATATTTTCCTCAAAAAGTATATTGTGAGTATGGATAATCTTCAATCAATTCCACCACAAAGGTTTAATACTCGATGGTCATAAATGGAATGCGACACATACAGATCTGTATGTAAAACGAACAGGTGGCAATTGTGGAAACACCTGTCCAAGTTGGATAAACTACTTACCGTCCTGATCCACGCTAAGGTTATAAACATGCATCAGGAAATAAGTAGAAGTGCCCAAAACATACAGGAGCTGCAAGCAAGTTTATGCAGTATCCAGTATCAATATTGCTGACAGATAGATCATATAGCCCGTTATCATAATTTCCAAACATGATATTTAAATCAAAGTCGGAAGGTCATTATATTGTCATTCAGTATACTCAAAGTAGACAAGAACATATTATAAAGCGATAATAAAATAATGTGATAAACACAAATACACCAAGATGTGACAAAAATCTGAGTTACTAAAATAATGATGGAACAAATAATATGTCATGTCAGGTTCTTGAAAGACGCGGAGTACTTACTTTATCTAGTTTGGGCAATATGGGTTACAACTGAATTCCCCCATCAATTATTGCATGATTGAATTCTATGTCCTATTAGGTTTGTGAAGTACATCACTTAGATATATATGAACGAAACCTTTATTCAGTCATTGAATTTGTGAACGACACACTGTCAAATTTATCTAGTTCAATCTCAAATTAATGTTTTCTCCTTTTTTGCGAAAACCAAAAAGATAAATTTGTATACCGTTATACTTTTCTTCTCGGAACGTTAGCATAATATCAAACAATAATACCTTAGATTAGTTTAATCATGATATAGAAAAGTTTAATTAAAACGTAAACGGGTTTGTTTAATAACATGAGTTAAAAAAACACTTAAAATCAGCAACAACTTGTTTTGTTCCATTGGCATTGTTTAGTATGCTTATAAAACGAGAAAATTTTAATAAACGTTAACTACTCGTAAAAGCGACATAAACAGATTCATTGAAAGGTAAGTCGAATCGGATTGTGTTATAAATGCGCGTTGTTATATGTAGTGCATATATATACATATCAAGACCCTTAGCAAAGGCAAACACCACAATTTCTTGCCTGATCGGGCAATTTTTCAATCAATATTTCCCGATCAGGCAAGTCAAAAGGGGATTCCCCAACTTTCCCAATCAGGCAAGATCCCCGACTGATAAAGAATCCTTGAATGTATGCTTTATTCCAATTCAGAAAAGCTTAAGACATCATAACTTCAAAAGAGTACAAGCATTATTATCTATACTTGCTAGATAAGATGCAATAAAGTTTATTCTTCAAGTTTTCAAAAGTAAGTTTTAACGCTAGATCTGTTTAATTAGAATTATTTTAAAATTCTTGATTTTTCTATTTAGCCGTTAATATATTATTATCCATCGCCAAAGGTGGTTGTCTGTCCCACATTGGGTTCGTCTGTCTGTCATTGTGTCTGTCCTTCATTCCGTCCATCCGTCTGTCACAAAATGTTGAAATTAGCCGGGGATATGAATTCAAAGAATTTTCTTGTTTACCTTGTTTTCTGCTTGTTTTCAGGTTGACCATCATTCAAGACTTGTTTATTGTGAAGTGCCAAGATGTTGGTGGAACGCTATCGACCGATCCTGTACCTACAGTACCTCTTGCTGTTTGTGGATCTGTTTCTGAACTCTTTCATTGAGTTACTTAGATTTGAAAATGTCATACTTCTTGTGTTACTAGTGTAAGTATGTGTGTGTGTAAACTCGCTAGTTAAATACCTTATTACAATACTATATTTACTAAAATGTAAATGATTAGTATAGTAAAAAACAAAATTTTGTCAATACTGTAATGTAGTTGTTACAAAATTGTTGTTATATAGCTAACTGCTTATTTTTAGCTCACTTGAGCACAACGTGATCATGGTGAACTTTTGTGATCGCCTTTTGTCCGTCGTGGGTCGTCAGTCGTCAACATTTGGCCTTGTGAACACTCCAGAGGCCACATTTATTTTCTGATCTTCATGAAACTTGGTCAGAACATTTGTCCTATTGATACCTCAACTGAGTTCGAAACTGGGTCATGCTGGGTCAATAACTAGGTCACTAGGTCAAAAAAAAGAAAAACCTTGTGAACACTGTAGAAGTCACATTTGATGCCAAATCTTCATCTAACTTTGTCAAAATGTTTGTCTAAATGATATGTTAGTTCAAAAATGGTTCCGGTCCATTGAAAAACATGGCCACCAGGGGGCGGGGCAGTATTCCTTATATGGCTATAGAGAAACCTTGTGAACACTCTAGAAGTCACAATTATTGCCCAATCATCATGAAACTTGGTCAAAACGGTTTTATTGATATCTCGGACGAGTTCGAAAATGGTCCTGATCAGTGAAAAAACATGGCCGCCATGTGGCTGGGCAGTTTTCTCTATATGTATATAGCGAAAACATGTGAACACTCTAGTAGTTAGAGCTGTAACAATTCCGTTTGATGCATCGAAAAACTGGTTCAACGCCGCCAATTCGATTTCGATACCAATACGGCCAATTTCGATTCGATTCACTGCAATCCCGATTGATCCGCAATTTTAAACCTTACTTTCCAAATCCGTCGTCTAAACTTTCTTGTCATTTGTAATGCATCTTGTGATTGGTCAATAGCCAATATGGCTCCTATTCAATGAATAAATAACATGCTGAGCATTACATCAGCTGGTAAAATGGCTTTTTCAACCACGCTGAAAGACGCACCGTCAAAATTAAAATTTCGCGAAGGTTCTGATGCAAAAGCAACTTGCAAAACGTGTTTTGTTTATGTAAGTTACCCTAGTTCTGGAAGCACTACAAATTTGAGGCAACAATTAAAAAGAAAACACTCAGTTGATATTTCAGATGTGAAATCTTCATCTCCCACGATATTGTGCATTTTATGTTATTTAATAATAACTCAACAGGAAGTTGTGTTCAATTAATATGGTACTTATAAAACAATGTTGCGTTTTTAAATTTTATTTAAAAATTAAACACTTTAAATGTAAATAATAAGTAAATATTAAATACCAAACATACTAATTCATGCCCTGGACAAACCAAACATGAACTAGTTTGCAAAATAAGCAGCAAATAGTTTAATTTGAATCGAATCGAAAATAATCGAATCGAACCATTTGGTATCGAAATCGAATTGAATCGAATGATGGGTAAATCGTTACAGCTCTACTAGTAGTCACATTTTTTGTCCAATCTTCATGAAATTTGGTCAGAACTTGTGTTTTCTGGATATGACGGTTAAGTTCGAAAATGGTTTGGATCCGTAAAAAAACATGGCTGCCAGATGGTGGGTCATTTTCCTTATATTTACAATATATATAGTAAAAAAAGCTTGTGAACACTCTAGAAGTCACATTATTTGCCTAATCATCATAATTGTTTTTCTAAACATCGATTTTATAGATATCTCAGACGAGTTCGAAAATGGTCATGATGGGTGGAAAAACATGGCTGCCAGGGGGTGGGGCAGTTTTCTCTATATGTATATAGTGAAAACATGTGAACAGTCTATGACACATTTTTGCCCAATCTTCATGAAATTTGGTCAGAACATTTGTTTACTGTGTAGTGGAGTTTGGTTTTATTATGTCATTATTATGTAACATTAACTGTATTATGTAATTTTTCATAACACAGAATTTTCATAACTAATTTGGGAAGATATTGATCATTGATAAATAGACTGTTCTGAGGGAACATAGACTCTTCTGCCAGTGCTCTCAGAACTGTATAAAATAAGCTGTTTTGGCTGATTTAATCACCTCTTGATGATTTCTTGAAAAGGTAACAGCCCCTGAAAAAGGTTGGAATTTTGAAATAATTAAACTCTAAACTATTGTAACACCAGTATCAAGACATTTTGGCATTATTTTCTTAATTATTCTTATTATTTAGATGATTTTTATTTGGTATTTTCTAAATTAGAAAGACTCTATTTTATTTCAATAACTTAAGTAAATTCTTATTTTTACATTTGATTCACTGACGTTTCCTAATCTCCATAAATTGTGTTCTTTAGATTAAGTTAGACCTATTTTCTAAACTAGATTTTTGAAGCAACTTCTAGACTTACAGTAACTAATATTTATATCAGTTTTTTTTAACATATTGTGAACTTCTTTTTACATTCATTAAAGTATTTGCTGTATTTTGTTACGATACATGTACATGTACTTAGATTCTTTAGACTTGGCTTGTACCTGTTCTTAATTCTCTGTCATTGTTCTTCATTTTCCAAGTTCTTGGAATAAAAGTTAGTTATTTTCGTTAAAGCTGCTTTGGTTTTCACTTATAGATTAATTCTTTGAGTGTATTCAGGCGTATCTGACTGGACGCCTTTAGTTAATTGAATTACAACCAGTCATTGGTGTCATCCTGACCAGAAATAAGCGTCGAATAAATATTTCCGCATTACATAAGTGCTCACAAAGTTACATAACTCGTAACCATCCCGTGACCAGTTTACTTGCGAAAACTTGCACTACCACACCTGGATACGACAGTTGAGTTCGAAAATGGTTTGGATCGGTAAAAAAACATGGCCACCAGGGCACCAGGGGGGGGGGGGACTTTTCCCTAATATTAATATAGTAAAAAAGTTTTTGAACACTAGAAGTCACATTTTTTGCCTACATGTTATCATCATGAAATTTTGTCAAAACATTAGTTATGTGGATGTTTTGGACGAGTTTGAAAATGGTCGTGATCAGTGGAAAGAAAAATATGGCCGCCAGGGGGTCGAGCTGTTTTCTTTATATGTATATAGTGAAAACATGTGAACAGTCTAGAAGACACATTTTTTGCCCAATCTTCATGAAATTTGGACATATCTTGGAAGAGTTCAAAAATGTTTCAGGTCTGTTAAAAAAACATGGCCGCCAGGGGGCAATTTGTTGTTCATTCTTCATGAAACTTGGTTAGAACATTTGTTCCATTGATATCTTGGGCTGCAAAGAACAGGTCATTTCTTTTTATCTCAGGTGAGCGACTTTGGGCCTTTCAGGCCCTCTTGTTTAATTACTTATAATATCATTCAATCAAATTGGTCACCAATAAAGTGAATCACATTGGTGTGCTTTTGTTTTGTTGTTCAGAAAATATTGTCATATTTAATTATTTTATGAATAATTTATATGTTGATTTATATATTGTATTATAATCTTTCATTAATTATAAAAATAACCAAAGGTTAATGCACATTGTCATAACCAAGGTCATCAGCGTACAGCTGATTATTCATCATACGTTGATATTAAACTTAAAATTTGAACAAATTCTACCAAACTTTTCCACAGTTCTAAGAACAGTATACATTTTCACAATCATAAATATGTAACACTAATCCAAAGATAACATATTAGGCCATGTGGAATGTTCTGTACTTGTCTCTATTTAAATTCAATGCATATGTCACTTTCAAGTGAAATCTGACTTGCTTTTCTAGGAATATAAAACATTTTTAAATTAAACAATTGTAATGAATGACCTGAAAATGTAATTCATTTAGAGATGTAAAATATGTGCGAATATTGATATGTCGATATGCATGAGTCTGGTCAGTTTATATTTCTTTTTATGCCCCCGAAGGAGGGCATATAGTGATCGGACTGTCTGTCTGTCTGTCCGTCACACTTTGCGTTTAGGTTTTGAAAAATGCTCATAACTTCTATGTCGCCTCAGATAGCAATTTCATATTTGGCATGCATGTGTATATAGACAAGGCCTTTCCATACGCACACACATTTTGACCCCTGTGACCTTGACCTTGAACTTAGGGTCCGCGTTTAGGTTTGAAATCTGCGTCTAGGTTTCGAAAAAAGATCATATTAACTTATATCAAGCGTTTATAGGGGGCATAAGTCATCCTATGGTGACAGCTCTTGTTTGTACAAAAGTGAAGTGAATGAACTGAAAATGATATGCTTTTGGACATATCACATGTATGTGATATGTTAAAATGCATACTCTTTTAAATTAACATTACTTTACATTACCAAATTGAAGTGATAACAATGAAAATGTTATGCATTTTGAGATATCACATATATGTTATAAAGACATAACATTTTCAGTTCATTTCCTTTATTTTGGTTATATCAAGTGACTGACCATATCATTTCCATTCCCTCTGATATAGGTGGTATTGTAGAGATATTCTACATTTCAGGATCCAGGATGTGTGTATACTTTTTGCGGCTATCGTTGTCTTCCTTCTCTTCTTCAACACCTTCATCTTTCAAGCAGGCCTTGTGAACATCCTTGTTAACAAGTTCAGGGTCACCATCACAGTAGTGTTTGTCTACTTCTGCCTCTGTGTGGGCCTACACGTGTGGTATATGGTGAGTTCAGTGAATTTGTAGTTGTAAAAAGTATTTAACCTGTTCCCACTCAGAGGCAAAGTAAAAATGGCTAAGTGCAAACAGCATCAAACCAGATTAGCCTGTGAGTAACTCGCAGTCTGTTCAGGTTTAATGCTGTTTGCTGCTCACCAGTATTTAAGGGTTGGAGATGAAGCGTGAAAACATGAATCTAGTAAGAAAGGTCTTTAATTAAATTAAACTTTATGAGGGACTACAAATGCGTAAAAATACGTAATTAAGTGGTAAAGAGTTAACGAAGGATACCGTTATAACTTGTATTTATGCAGCTATAATGTCATGATAATTTTAGAGACTGAGAGCCCATAATAGTCAAGACTCACCTTGGATAATTAGTTCTTCTTAACTCCTGCTGTAAGCACAAGTGTTAGTTTGAATAGACAATTGGCATTTTTAACCAGGTTTTCCGAAGGAAAGACTGGTGATTAGATTGGTGAATGTCGGCGGGCGGGCGGGCTGGCGGGCGGCCGGAACAAGCTTGTCCGGGCCATAACTTTGTCGTTCATTGTGAGATTTTAAAATCATTTTGCACATGTGTTCACCATCATTGGGCGGTGTGTCACATGAAAGAATTACGTCAATATCTCCAAGGTCAAGGTCACCACCACTAAAAATAGATTTATTTAGAAACTAGGGGGGTAACTATGAACAATCAGTTCAGTTTTAGTTGTCTCCCTTTATCAGAATTTTTTCTCAAATTGAAAACCTGGTTTTGTGACAATTTTGTCCCTTGTTATTGACATAAAATGCTTAAATTACAATTTATTCATGAAAATGTACATATTTTTATGTGTTTTATATGCAGCAAAATTAAATAATTACGGTTTGTTTCTGCTGTTGTAGACATTAAGATGGGCAGACCCTAATACCTGGATCTGGGGAAATCAAGGCATTAGAGTACTATTCATCATTCAGAGAACGGGTATGTTTGGTAGTATGTTTTGTAAGTGTAAGCTAAAATCCTGTTTCTTGACAGTAAAACAACTAATTTTTTAATGATAGCATATTAAAACAGTTTATATTGACATTTTTATTTTTGTTGTTCTAAATTTCTGCAGCTTAGGAACAACAAATCTCGTACAAGTAATCTGTAGTGCTGTGTACACATTAATGCCCAAAAGATGATAGTGAAGATGTGATAGTTTGACATAAAATCTGCGATTATAAAGGAATTAATGTTAAAATTAGGTTGTTAACATTGATATATATATAATTTGTTTTTTCTTGGACAAGAATGCTTATGCTCGCTTCAACATGTCTGTAGACTTCTAAAATCTTATGCAGCCTTTGTCTACTTTAATTCTATGTCAACATACTTTACAGTCTCTCTGACAGTTTTTCTACTACATCTATTAGCGTACTATTGCCCTTTTAAATCCAATGCCAATATGTTCATTTTTGTTTATCTCCTTGCAGCCTCTGTGTTTTACTACTACTTCTACAAGCGAACCTGTCTGAAGCTGGCAGACCCGCGGTTCTATCAGGACTCAGACTGGATACAGAAAGAGTTTGAGAAGAGACGATAGTGCTTGAGCCATGTGGAAATATTGATCTGTGATAACCATATTATTAGTGACTATACATTGTATATACTTGTATATATTATCTTCTACGCTATATATGTATTGGAGTGGGTTGTTTGCGAATTTAGTTATAAAGTTCTTTTGTCAGGATTTTTGTCTATATTTTGTTTTTGACAAAAAGTTCCAGACACTTGTAAACTGTGTAAACTTACATAATATATATTTAAATATTTTCTATATTTAATGGATTTAGTTTGTCTACATGTTTCCATTGGTACAATTGTCCATAAGGTTTTCTGATCAGCCACTTACTGGTGGTATGTAGTTTAAATTTGGCATAGTGTATGTGGATGTTTGCATGTCTCGTGATGTGGGTTAAGAATTATATCATGACATATATTATATGTTTAGTGAAATATTGAAAATGTACCTAGTTTTGTCTTGTCTTCTGCATATATAAATAATAAATAATTCTGCAAGTTTTTAACTCTTTTTTTAAGAATAAATGTAATTAAGTTTTGTATCTGACAATGTAATTTTTAACATATATGTTTTTATATTATTTTAATTATTGTATCAAAAATTGCAAATGGATATTTTTACTGTACGACATAGAAATATTTGCAATTTTATAACACACTTCTTATGAACTTCAATTTTTTTACTTATCAACGTTTTATCTTTTTCCAAATAATAATACTTAAAGCGTATATACTTGTTTTAAAATTGGTTGTTAAAACCAGACATGAACTACTCTTTGTATAAAAAAGGAATTCACTTGCTGTTGGACTTCATATCAATTAAAGCATAACATATGTCTTAGTACAACGCTATTACTCATTGAATGTAAAAATAATGTAAAAATATTGTGTATTTGTCAATGAAAATGTCAGAAGTATAATTTCTTTGGCCAGATAAATATTGTAAATTGTTGTTTTCCTGTTGTATGTATCAAACGGTGTAAAAGCCAACGCATCACTGACTTAACAGATGTTAACTATTCCGTCCAGATTTATTTATATTACTCATGGTTATTTTATTGCTCATGGGTTGTGTTTTTTTGTTCAGAGATTGTGGTGCATATAGATTTTAAACTGTCTGTCTGCTTGTTGTTGCTTCTGTCAAAAGGATTTTTGAGATGCAGGTAAATCAATATCTATAACAGTTTTAGTGATTTATTGATTAGCAAATAGTCAACATGTTAACTATGGCTCCATGTTATTTTGATGCATGTTTAACATGTACATATTTACCAATGAAGAGCTATGGAATGATTTGGGCAAAACAATACGATATTTTTGCTCAACTATTTACTGAATAAATCAAGTAAAATCACGAATGTCGGCATGGGTGTTCAAGCAATTCACTTATTAAGGTAAAAATGCAACACCTCATTTCACTGTTTCAACTACAGGTATTAAATTTAAACTTTACATTTGTATTTGGTTTCATAACTGTGACCTGATTTTTTTCATAATTATGGACCTTTTTGTACTGATAAATTCTGTTAAGTTGAACATGTAACATCTCCATTCAGATATTGGCCAGATATTTGTTGTGTGAGTCTGCCTTCATGAATTACAGATGAAGTGCGAGTGTTGTTCCAGTCCATTTTTTGTAGTGTGAATTAATGGGCCATGGACTTAGAGAAATTTTCTCTATAATAACCATTTTCCATAAGTTTTTTACGAAACGCTTTCAGACTCTTAGCTGCTTTTTGGCATGTGAGTCTACCTGTATGACTTACAGATGGATGAAGTGTGAGTTTTTCGCTCCAGTCCATTTATGTTTGGCAAGTTATGGGCCTTTGACTGAGAGAAATTTTATCTACTCTAACCATTTTCCATAAGTTTTTTTACGAAAGGCTTTCAGACATTTAGCTGATTTTTGGCATGTGAATTTACCCATATGACTAACAGATGGATGAAGTGTGAATTTCATTCTGTTCCATTGATTTCTGACAAAGTAATGCGCTTGAATAATAACAGTTTTCCTGAGATTTTTTAAGAAACGCTTTCAGATATTCAGCTGACTTAATGTATGTGAGTCTACCTACATGACTTACAGATGAATTGTGAGTTTCTTTCCGGTCCATAAATTTTTGGTGAAGTTAACAGCCTTGGACTTAGAAAAGTTTCTCGATATTAACTGGTTTCGGGACATTTTTTACTAAATGCTGTCAGTTAACGTCCATAAGGCCCATAACTTTGTTAAATATCAATGACTGTTACTGAGTCATGATATTTTCAATTTGGATATAGCTGCTGTGTTACTTCAAAGTGCAGTAGGGGCATTGTTTTGCACAAATGCAGGTCTTGTTGTCTTGTTTCTTATTGGTATTGAAAATTGATATGAAGATGTCTGAAGCTTTAATGATAACTGTAAGATTACATCTACATTTAGTGAAGCTATATGCAATACTCAGCTTTAAGAAGTAAGGATATCAATAACAATTACGAATGCTTTTCATTTTGTCTAGCATAAGAAAAAACATTAAGATTATTGGAATCATACAAATGACTAACATTTATGAACATATCAAATTGTTGGATAATAATATGGCTATTCATTATAGTAATATTTAATAACTGTACATATGGTCAGTTTTTACCGAGAAAAAGCCCAGACAATAATTTGCAATGAACTAATATCTTCAATCTTTAAAGTGCCATAACTCTGTGAAAAATGACTGATGCAGATTGTTCTGGTGATACGAACATTTTATTTGGTAATGAAGCTTCTTATAATGTTTGTTTAAATACAAGCTAGTAGTATATATTTTTTTAATTGTTCAAAGTATTGTAATTCGGACAAATCTTTAAAGGAGAATATACTAGTAGAATGCAGGTTTTAATATAATACAAAATATTTATTTGCATTATTAAAAAAAGTTGTCCTTTTGGACATAAAGCGGGCAAGAGGATAATTATTTAATTAATAATAAAATCGTTATGAATGAAATATACACGAAGTACTATTATTTACCTATGTGCAGTATCAATAAAACATCTTTAAATTTTAGGCCAGATTGTCAAAGCTTAAACCGTATGCTCCCCTGACATTTGGGGGGATTTAATTTTGTAAAAAAAATTGTCTTGTTGATATTGGCTGTCTTTATATAATTATTTTTTTTAAGTAAGAAATCTTTTGTTTATAAATCCGTTGTATATACCTGATATTTGCTATAATTATGTCATTAACAATTAAATATGTTTACTTCGTTCAATAAATTGTAGATTTTACAGTTTTGTATGTTTTCTTTTTTGTAAAAATTTTACTAGTTTTACTTCATGTATATATAAATCTTTTTGAAGTCAGTACTGTGTACGGAACCTTTTATCAACAAAAGAAATATGAATTCTGAGTTCACCATTTAGAGAGAATAAGTCTGTACCCGGCAATCTAAAATATAGCTGAGGGAAAATTCTGAATAATTTATAAAAAAAACAGTATCAACTTCAGAAAATGAATTTTATTTCAGGAAAGTTTCGAAAGATAGTAAAGCAAAACAGTCATACAAAGAGAACATGAAGCACATCTAAAATAACATTTTAAAGTACACTTAGCACAAAAACATTGACTTAAATATACAATTAAATCAGCTGCCAACATTGTGTGTGATCATTACATCGCATATCAATAAGAGAGTATATTAATTATGTAATTATAATTTTGTCAAATATGCTAAATCTTAATTGTTTGAGTATTAAAGCAAAATGTTGGATAACAACCTGTTAACATGCCAGGGATGTTAAAACCGCTAACTATAAAGAAATATAGGAAGGAATCAATGCATGTTAATATCATTTTTTGAGGTTTGTTCAAGATCGATAACAGTTTTTGACATAAACATGTTGAACATACAGTTTAATGCCTTATATATATGTATTGATTATTACACAGATAGACATACTTTAACTAAACTTCACAGGAATGATCCTTGGGTGACCCGTTTTCAGAGTTATTTGACTTGTTAAGATATGCTGCATATAAAGGTCGCCAGAGTTAAGACTAGATTTTAAAATGTAATCTTGAAAAATATCTGAAACATTTATGGTAAGAAATTAAATATTTTAGTGTAACATCAAATATTTATCTTCTAATAAAATTGTTCAAGTAATGCCTCTAGGGTCAAATTTGACAATTATTCAGAGGTCACATGATTTATAAATACTTGTATTGCAAATTACTAATAATCTCGGAAACTGCAAGGGTCAGAAGTTTAATATTTGGTTTCATATGGTGGTCATTGAGCAAATTTGTTCAAATCATGCCCAAGAGGTAAATATTAGCCCTGCTTCTGGGGTCAACCTCCACCACCCCCACACCCCCGTGGTATATTGTTTTGCTAACAGATTTATAGTGAAAACTTAAAAAACTTCTATAAACTGCAAGGTCAAGAGGTTTGGTATTTTGCATGTCACACTGTACGGTGGTCTTTACCAAGTTTGTCAAAAGCATGTTCCTAGCCTTAGGTTCAAAATTGGCAATGCCCTGGGTGTTTATTTGTTTTCAGTATGCATACATTTTTATATAGTGTAAACATTAAAAATATATGATCCCAAAGACCCAGAGGTTAAGTACTTTGACATGTAACATCCTATAGTGAACCTCTTCTAAGTTGGCTCAAACATTGCCCCCCCCCCAAAGGAGTTACTTTTGTTCCTAATAAATAAAGCTAACATTTGAAAAAAAATCAAGACCCAAGTCCCAGAGGTGTGGTTTTTATTCTTGTAAAATCGTATAGCTTTTAGTTCCAAATTTGTTCAAAGCGTGCCTCTTGATCACGACTGACCATCTCTAATGGTTACTTGTTTTCCGAATATGTACATAGTGTAAACTTTAAAATTCATTATGACTGCAAGTCCCAGAGGTCTGGTATTTTGCATTTAACATTGTATGGTGGTCCTCTTATCATGTGTGTTCAAGACATGCCTCTAGGATCAAAACTTGCAATGCATTTGTGATTACATGTACTTGTTTTCCTAATACATGTATGTACATACTGTTAACTTTAAACTTTGATCTGAAGCCGAATTATGAAGTTTGGTATTTATCATGCCACAATGTATTGTGGACCTCTCCCAAATTTGTTCAACACTGGGGTCAAAAGTTTTCACACCTTAGATGTTACTTGTATTTCTTATATGTTTGTAGGAAAAACTTAAAAAAATTCAACGGAACCACAAGACTCAGAGTTTATATATTAAGCATAGAACATTGCATTGTAGTTCTCTCCCAAGTGTTTTTCAAATCATTTGCCTGGGATAAAAACTGGCCACGCCAAAGGGGTCACTTGTTTCCCTAATACGTATATAAGGTAATCTTTACAAATCTCCGAAACCAAAGGGCTTAGATGCATGGTATTTGGCATGTAACATTATATGGTGGTTGACTACCATGTTTTCTTAAGACACGCCACTTGGGTAATAATTGGCCGGACAAAGGGTCACTTGATTTATATATATATATATATATATATATATATATATATATATATATATATATATATATATATATATATATATATATATATATATATATATATATATATATATATATATATCAAAATAAATGAATTATAGCTGTAATTTACCTTAAGTTGTTACTGAAAGAGATTCAATTTTGGTGTGATATTGTGTTGTGGGTAGAAATCCGGAGTACCAGGAAGAAATTCCGCCTATCCTATAAAAAAATTGTATCGGTAACCACAAGGTTCATAGCTTTGATACGTGACATCAGGAAGTGGTTCTCTACAAAGATTTTTTTTAAATAATGCCAATTGTGCACAAACTGGCAACACCCGAGTTGTCACATTACTTATGTAGAGGTGTATAGTAAATAACGTTAAAAGTCTCCGATACCACAAGGGTCAGGGGTTTAATATGTGGTGTGTAACATCGAATAGTAGGCATCTACAAAGTTTTCTCAACTCATTCCCATGAGATAAAAACTGGTTATGCCCCAGATGTTACAATTATTAAATAGACTTTTATTGTGATATATTTTTTAAATGATATCTTTAACAGCAACGTCATGATGTTAAATATGTCGTGGTCAAACTAGGGCCTGTCTGAGGTTGAAACGGTCATTATTAAATGTAACACGGAGTGTATATTGACAGGAGATGAATCGAGTATTTGACCCTTACTGTAGTAAATTCAATCTTATGCAAAAACTATTCATCCGATTTTATTGGTTTATACGTTATCTTGTTGCTTATTAATTCCTCTTTAAAAAAAATATAACTTTTAGTATATTCCCGTTGTTATTAATGGATTTATAGCGAGTTAAACACAAGAAATACACAGTTTATGTTTTACCACCGCGCGTTTTAACGTGTTGTGGCTATCGATCTTTTACGATTAGCGTACAGCGAAGTGCCGAGGTTATACATTTTGATGTACCCACTCACGTCTTTTGTTAAATTATAGTTTCATTTCTCGGCCGATTTTGACAAATTATATATCATTAGAAAGCTTACGTTACGTAGTAAACAGATATATCAATATATATTAAGTTTTTCTTCTGATTTCGACAGCCCGGCGAGTTATAACTTAAACTTTTGCAAATATCATACCGTTTTGGAGTTTTAGAATCTAGATTTACGGTTGACATGTTCGTACTTAATACCAATTTGTAGCGTTCATATTTGGAGTTCAGTTTTAAAAATTACATCTTGCTTAGGAGAATAGAATTCTGTATACGATAGAAAAAAAATTTGTTTAAAAACGAAAGTAATTAAGGAATGAAGGCGGGAAAATGTAGCGCGCGTTCCTAACGCACTGAACTGATGCTACGGTCTTGGCGATTATGCTTTTGTTTAGAAACCGGCCATTTAATTTCTTTTGCCATCTTATTATATTTTTTAGGGAATATATTGTAGTATTTTGTTCACGAAACATATCAATAAAGCTTATTATAAATGAATCTTAATAAATTAACGATTTCAGCTCTTGTTTATAACACAGAAAGGGTGTAAAATTTATGATGAAACAGCGTATATAGCGGACCCTCTCGATATTATTCGGCTTTACATGCATACTTGAAATAAAATGGGTGTCAAAAACATTCATCGTTTGCTGTTTATTATCAACAAGGTAATTATGTATAATTATTTGAAATGTTATTTACCTTAAATTATCAATTTATTAAAGATTCTTGAAAATCACGGTCCGTGTTACGCGGGTCATTTCGTATTTTGACATCAGGGCATCATGTCCAACTATTGAAAATCAGATTTTTTTCACCGGGACGATGACGGCTTGGATTTAGACAGGCAGACAGATAGTTTATTCAGACTTAAACAACAGTACATCGTCTTCAACTCAAATATATAAATTATTTTAAGACGAATTGTTAGGTGATTACACATATAGCAGTGATGATTCTGAGAATGTTGCCATGTTTTTTATCCGTGTAATCTAGAGTCCATGGTTTGAGCATTTTTATCGCGGTGTTCAATAAAAGATATCTCAATAATCTTGTTTATTGATAGATCTGTGGTTTTATTGCCCCTGTGTTCAGCACAAGCAAATTATCTCGTTATGATCAGATACTGTGCCGACCAATACTAAATAACACTATGGTGTCATACGCCACAGCAGGGACCTATAATTGTATATTGGTCCCTAACCACAGGTGGCAATGTCTGGTCAGTTTACACTTTTTATGATACCTCCATGTCTTCTCGTGGTATTAGTGGTCATTTCTTGGAGTAATGTAACGCCAAATACTCAATTTTGCGTTTATAAGATATGTAGCGTATTGAAAACATTTATAGTCATCTGCCCATACAGATTGCCATAAACTAAATACTGTATAGATGTCAGCCAGCTAAATCACAATAATTATAAGTGCTCTATACCTATACATGTACATTTTAAACATTTAAAAAATATAATACTTAACATTAAACGTATTTAGCGGGTACCGGTAAAAAAACTCCGTCATTTCGTAGTCCTATAAAGAGTGTATGGTAGTGTACGGAACAACATAATTAAAAACAGCATTCTCATTTGACCACAACGGGGTTAAATAATCTTTCCGAAAAATACAAATAATACAGAGTTTTAATTTAGAATTCTATATATTTGTAACTCTGTTAACTTATAAAGATATTTCAATATACATGCATAGACAGTTGACCATGATTTTCAAGAATCTTTAAATAATTTTAATTAATTGATAATTTATGGTTAATAACCTTTCATATAATTTTACATAATTACCTTTTTGATAATAAACAACAAACGATGAATGTTTTGACACCCATTATATTTGAAGTATGCAAAGCCGAAAAATATCAAGAGGGTCCGCTATACATTTGTATACGCTGTTTCATCATAAAATTAACACCCTTTCTGTGTTATAATCAAGAGATGAAATCGTAAATTTATTAAGCTTCATTAATACTTAGCTTTATGGATATGTCTCTAGAACAAAATATTTCAATATATTTCATAAAAAATATAATAATCATGGCAAAGGAAATTCAATGGCCGGTATCTAAACAAAAGCATAATCGCCAAGACCGTAGCATCAGTTCAGTGCGTTAGGAACGCGCGCTACATTTTCCCGCCTTCATTCCTTAATTGCTTTCGTTTTTAAACAATTTTTTTTTCTATCGTATACAGAATTCTATTCTCCTAAGCAAGATGTTATTTTTAAAACTGAACTCCAAATATAAACGCTACAATTATGTATAAAGTACGAACATGTCAACCGTAAATCTAGATTCTAAAACTCCAAAACGGTATGTTATTTGCAAAAGTTAAAGTTATAACTCGCCGGGCTGCCGAAATCAGAAGAAAAACTTAATATATATTTATATATCTGAAAACTACGTTACGTAAGCTTTGTAATGATATATAATTTGTCAAAATCGGCCTAGAAATGAAACTATAATTTAACAAAATACGTGAGTGGGTACATCAAATTTATAACCTCGGCGCTTCGATAGAAGATCGATAGTTACGACACGGTCACGTGACTTAGACACAACAAGATATTTGGCGTAACGGTCCCGTTTCATATCCGTGTAATCTAGAGTCCGTGAATGTAATAAAGCAAACTACCTTAGAAAACATTCTAAAACCACAAAGAACATAGGTTTGATATTTGATATGTGACATCAGATTGTGGTCCATTCAAAAGATAGTACCGATCATGCCCATGTATTCGAAACGGGATAAGCACCATTACAAAATATACTACACAATAATACTTTAAACATATCGAAAAATTGTACTTTACAATAAAATATGATATGATATTTCATGATACAGCATATATATATATCTATGAATTTAACAGCAAAAATTAGACGCATACATGTATACAATTAAAGGTAAAGGTATAGAAAGGAAGTGATTTGGATACACAATAATGAATGGCCTATGGATATACAGCTTTTGGACCGCTTTGTTCCGAGAACCAATTTACGCGAACGATGTTGTTTATTTTTGTTGTACACATCCGGCAATGCGATTCTCCTTTGTAGCAACCAAAGCAGAGAAGCAAATGGCCACATGGAAGAAACGCTATAACCTTATATTGCTCTTTGCAATCGATACACAACATTTGCGCTTGTAATTGTTCGTTTTCTCTCTCTGTATCTGAATTTAAAACATGTTAACTGGTGGAGCTATGTTTTTTATCATTGCGTTTGTATAATATGCGTTTGTTTATTGTTACCAGCCTGGTTCTTTGTGCGTGGATATTCTACACATTTGTAGAATTTCTATCAGTTCTTGTATTAAACGTTGATTTACTAAACTTTGAATATTGCAGTTAATCAATAAAACATACAATGTGATTTTATCATTAAAAATACCCGTCACATCACAATTAAATGCAAAAGGCGTACGTAGTCTAGCACGGTACATCATACATGTATACTAGCTTTGTATATGAGAAACATATAAAAGCTATACCTTCTCTGCATCTTGAAGTGTCCGGTGGAAAACCTGTCTCGTGTGTTGCGTTTACAGCTCGGGCATTATTTGGCACTCCATTCTGTAAATAGCAATTGAAAATATACGCTCCATTTAGATATGTCCTTGTTTGTTATTTATTGATTCAATGCTTTAAAGTCCTTCCACCAGTTCAAAATATATAATTATCCAGTACACCATGATACTGTACTAGTATAGTACAACGTGCTTGTCGATTGATTGTCCTAATAACTTCCAAACACCACAACTTTAATCAACATTCAATAACGGTTGGAAAAGTGTACACTTTCTAGAATACTTTATATAATGACTATTGTGTGCGCAAGTTTTAAGCTGGTAGGTCTAACACAATATTAAAAGGTTTAAAACATATATAGAACCAAAAATATACTCAACATAAGAAATCAATTACAAAATCAAATTATATGTTATGCATTCATGCGCACAAGACTTGTTAAATGTTTATGTGTTTAAGCCGTGAAAACCTGCCATGTATAAATCTAAGAAAGATGAAAACGATCAATTATTCAAACATGTACAAACGTCCTTAGGCCTTGGTTGTTCGGCTTCAACGGCCAACGAAAGTGGTAATTGATGATCAGCGCCATGTGTCCTATACACGGGCTCTATATAGGTTGCTCTTTCACGCCCTTGGTCATCGCTATTGTCTGGTGTGCATAACGTCTCGTATTCTTCAAGATCTAAATTGTTGTTGATGATACTGGAAGCATCCGGAAGATCTAAAACCAATCAAGTACATTGGCATCGACACCCACTTCTCTGAACAATAAAAACACGTTAAGAGAACTCGGATCCGCTGTTTTACATACAATCTTGGTATGTAAGAACTTTGGTGTTCATTGATATTGTTTGAAATATGTTTTGATAGTTTTTATTGCAAAGTATTTCATAATATTCATGGAGTAGTATCACGTCATTATACCTTTGTTATTCATTTAACAATCTCTGATATGTGCTGACAGATGTTGATGACAACGATGAAGACGTCCTGAAATCAAAGAATACATGCATGATATATTCTCTTTATGGTCAAATATGTATTGAGAAGATATTCATGGCTATTAAAAAGGGTTCTAAATAGCAGGGTTGGCCTTATAATTAAATCATCGATGTACGCCCACTCCCAGCTCGACGGAAGAAGGAAAGACCGAAGGATGAACGGATAAGGGCAATTTGCCCAACCTAGATCTAAAAGAGAGGAACGATCATTGCATCAAAACATCAGACTTACATAAACAGATTATGGATGAAACATTCATTGTTGACATGTATAATGAGGTGTTATAAAAGTATCATGCAATTTTAAAGTAACTGATTTTTAATGCTAAGAACAGTATAGTACTTAGCCCCGGCAGTTCTGATTTTTATTAGACAATATATTAATCCATTTGTACCTTTATTTGAGAGAAAACACACGCTCAACATTTGTAAATTTGTGAATTTTTATGATGGAATATTGTTTGTTTAGGTCATATCTTTACTATAATATGAGGTATTAATATAAAACGTCATATGCTGGAAGCTTGCATGGATGGGAAACGACTTCCTAAAACTGAACTACCAAATGCTGGAAAACTTTCATAACAACGGTGACAGTTTTAGAGTGGTAAACTGGAACAGTGTATGTTATTGAAATATATTTTCATAACTGAAACATTCATAACATTATGATATTAAATGTCTGTGTTATATTTGTTAATTCTTAATAAATCTTTTCAGTTTACTTTACTGTTATGTTTTTAAATATAACCAGTATATTCATAAAATAATTTTTGATTATTATAAGCTTTGAAGATCAAACTATTTAAGCAATATATTATTTATGCTATAGCTGAGTGAACCGTGAGAAATACATGCCATCTTCCAGACACATTATGTATAAAAGAAAATCTATTTTAGAAATGAAATTTAAATATGTTTTCTTTGATTTTACCAACGTTTCTTTTCAACAATTAAAGCAAAAATTATGACTTTTTCTTTATATGGTAAATAATCGTAACAGAATATAATAATGCTTTTTTGAAAAAGTTGTCTAAGAAAAGTTCAGAGAACCAACCCAGAAAGAACTATACGCTATAATTTCACGTGTTCGCACAAGTCAGATCGAAAAACGCACATTCGTGTATTTCTATAAAAACATTACCTTGTACAACCTACAAGCCTTGAACTGGTTTCCGAAAGAAAAGTAGGAAAAGATAGGAGGTTTTCTGAAGAAAAAGTAGGAAAAGTAGGAAGATAATCAATAAAAAGTAGGACAAATAGGAAGGGATATCCACATCTTATTTATCTGTGTAAACCAACTCTTACCTTTACAGATGCTTATTCTCACCATTCAGAAAGCTAATGTGTTGTAGGTATCTTAGTTGCTGTTACATGCCAAGCTTCTGTAGTTGAAAGGTGCAGCCATCTGATGCTCACAGCCTAAAATGTTTTTTATTTTATTTTATTAGTAACATAATAATATAAACATTTTTTTCATTTTTTTAGCATTATTGAGATAATCTCACAGCACACAGCTAACTCAATTATAATGCACGCAATACAAAAGTGTGTACTCAAGCATTTAGGTTCACATTATCAAAATAACTATATTCGACAACAAAATTATATGGGTCAACTCTAGAAGCATAGAGCAGTGTTAATAATATCTACATATAAAGCATACATATGTGCGATATACAAGCAGACCAACTAATGCAGAATACATTATCAGGTTACTACACGCAGCATCCTTAATTAAGCACAGTCTCTTTAATTTTCCTGACCCTTTTCTAAGGAGGATGATTGCTTTGAAAGGTATGATTAAATCATTTTTCTCCCTTTTTGTCAATTTCATTTCTTTCCTCTGTGCACATTTCTACAGCCTCAGTTGCTTTCTTAAATTTCAGTTTTTCTACTTCAAGCAAGGACTGTGAAATGTTCAATTCTTGAAGTCCTTTGCCTTTATAGCCGCTGCAAGTCTTCCATGGGCTTCATCCATTAGCTCATTAGCCTTTTTCAGATCTTCTGAAAGACTCTTTTCTTGTAACTTCACGTCATTTTCTTTTTCATTCAACTTTTTCTTTCTTTCTTGCTGCTTCTTCACAAGTTCTTTCTCTCTTTCTTTAGCTTGTTTATCTTTAGTTGCTTTTTTTATCTCTCAATAATTTCTATTCCTATTCAGCTTCAATTCTCCCTGAATATTTCTTTTTGGCTTTCTGAACACTTGTCAAAAGTTCTTTACTTAGTGGAACATGAGTAACATCCCCATACATTCTTACAATGTGTCTCGTCATTCTAAGCCCATTTAAGGATTCCACAGACAGACATGTTTGTTCAGGAGTCAGGATCTTGTTCTTGATTGACAAACAGTTGCGCAAAATTCTCTGAATATAGGGCACCAAAGTTAACCATCTGCACTGCACATGGCGCACAAACATTTCTTCTCAACGACCAAATTCTTCAAGTGTTTCCAAGGTTCTCCAAGTGTTTCCAAGGTTCTTCAAGTGTTTCCAAGGAGTCTTCCTGTTGACATGTGTGAGATTTAAACTGGAATAAGTCTACAGCAAGCTGTTCAGCATTCTGTCCAAAACACGTATGCCTTTTTCAAAAGCATAATGGACAACATGTAGGAAGCATGGTACAAAAGGAGTCAATTCATCCAGCCCTTGTTCTTTCTTAAAGTCATTGATTTTTTTAACATTCTGCCCATCACTTCCAATCGAGACCAGCTGATATAAATTCAGTTGAAATTCATTCAAAGTTTCAATTATTCCATTAGATAGATTGTAGACATGTCTTCCTTCTTTACATTCCAAAACCTTAAGAGAATGCCACACTGTTTTTTGTCTTGGCAAGTCCCAGTTTGATAAAACTGAACAGTATAAGGAGCCTTGCTGGAATTGATCTACTCAACAAGTTTTACTCATACTTAAGTCATCAGTCACTTGACCAGGGAACATAGCCCTAAAAGGATCAGGAAGACAATCACACATGCTGTATAAAAGACCACAGGATGCCAATTTCAATGCCCATAGAGTTTTTGCTTTTGTAAATTTATCCAAAAGGGATAATGGCTGTAAGAAGACTTGTTTGCAGACATCATCCTCTCCTTGGCAACTAGTTGATGGTGTAGGGACTATTTTCGTGCAGAGCAACTTCTGAGTATAACATTTGGTTGCTTTGATACCATTTTTGTGTTTGTGTCCATCAGCATGATTCAATATTTTCTGTACACCACTGTTTGAACATGATATGCTCTTGGAAAATACGATGCAGAAAGCAGCAAAGGGATTTGATGGATCTTGCCCACACCAATCACTAAGAATTGAACCATTATTGTCAAGCTAAACTAGCCAAGCAGAGTTGAACTTAGTTTTGCTTCCAAGGATTGTTACTGTTAGTTAGGTTTAGGATGAAACAACAGCAAGCATAAATCAACAGTCTAAGGGAATCTGCAGAAGAAAATGTTAATACCCATCAGGATTATTCAGATGTGTTATATCCATACTCTCATATAATATACATTTAAACCTTATCTAAACTATAACTAAGTCCAACATTATATTTTGCATTCCTTAAAATATAATCTAAGGACACAGATATTGTTCGAACATTAGTAGCATGCAGTAATTGTATCACCTATAATCAGAATAATGTTACAAGTAAGTGGCAGAAAAAACAGATAAAGCTGCAGCAAATGGCATGATTTGTTTAAACATCATTGCTGGTCATAGCTTGACAACTTTGGTTACTTTCAAATGTTAAACACACAACCACATACTAAGTTATAAAACTTTGATGGAAAGCATCTTCATAGTGGCCACAATTTTTTCTTTATTGTTACTTGTTACATTTACAGATGAACCAGAACATTTTAAAGGCAAATATAAATGTTCAAGCTTGCACATTGACTGAGATGTTTGTTTGAAGATTTACATCTAATGAATGCCAGAAAGAGAAAATACCAGTAATCCAATTTTTGTATAATTCCCTGATAATTCATTGTTGCCAATTTTTTAAATTCCTTGATTTTTTTTGCTGCAGGGATTTTTTTACCTGATAATTTTCCCTGTTTTCCAAAATGTGAGGCCAACCTTATCATATTGTTTTATTGCTAATAATATTTGAGGTTAGAATTGTCAATTTGAAAGTTACTTAATACTCTCAGCAGTGCATACTTGGGTTACATATACTATAAAGTGTTTCTGGATGCTTCTGGAGTTGTACCCATATAACAACTAGCAGTCTAATATAATCAATAACTCCAATACTGACCTTAAACACTAGAGTTTACATCAGATGGCTGGAGCTGCTTACCACACCTTTCCTCAATAAAAACTTGCCAGTTTAACATTCTGAAAATACAACTAACAAAAAAATTGTTGTTTTTTTTCTCCAGCAAAATGGTGGAATAGTAGGAGGTTTTAGTGCAAAAATAGGAAAAATAAAGAAGGACATAAAAAAGTAGGAAAAGTGGGAAAAGTAGTAAAATTAGGAGCGGTTGAAGGCCTGATTTACCTAAGTAGAAGCTATTTTCAATGTATAATGCCAGTTTAATGTTATTGTTTTCTGAATCGAAAGTGGAACATTTAGTATTCCCTTATCGTTAAAGTGAAAGTACAACCATACAAAAAATTTAAGAGTGGGAATTATTTAACTTGTGTATATGTTTTACGTCAAAATAACGTTATACGTATTAAACATAAGTTCACCTTCCGTGTTTTTTGAATCAAAAAGTTGTCTATTTAAGCCTGATTCACTATTCTATAAGGAGCCAATTTCCACGCAGAGTTGTCGTTCCATGCTCTCACATACAATCTCTGACATCACAAGAAAATCAGATTTGGTACGAATTAATTCTTTTTTTTTTTTAATTATTATATTCTTACAGTAGTAGTAAATTTATTAAATATTTCGAAAATAGTAAAATCTCTGTGCGGAGGTTGACTAGGAGCTATGATGAAATTGACCAAATTTTATTTAGACCGTTGCGGCTGATGGTTTACTCCGCGCGTTGGGAAAATGTGTCTGCAAATGGGTGTGAAAAGCTTCACGCACTGTCGGGTAATTGCATTCACGAATGGTATTCACGAAGAATATCTTTTCCGGTCTTTTCCTGACGTTCATACCAGATGGGATCCAAGACAGAAAGATTTCCAAGAATAAGTCAAACAGTGCGATCAGCACTACAAAAGGCACTTTAAGAAAATAGATGGTTTTATTTCAGAATACATTAGGCTTTAAGCCCATGAGTACACAAACATATAATACACAATGTAGTAAACCGTGGTCAATGACATACAGGTATATATATATATATATACTATTTTAGGCAATATAAGTTAACAATTTGTAACGAAAGAATTGGCAACTCTAAAGACATTCATATTCAAAATAAACAAATATTTTGAACATTTATATATTAAGGTAATTATATAATATGCATATTGTAAAGTCTTATCGTATTCAAAATAAACTTGAATGTTCTAACAATGTGAAAACATATATTTTTTATTGATTGACAACACATAGACAGTAATATGTGGAGAGAGGCTATTGATAATATAATTCAGTTCTCAATTTAGCTGCGTTAAAAATAAATGTTGCAAGATTTTTAATTGTTTTAGCGTTGTCAGTTTGTAAAAGTTCGATAAATTTTATCATATTTGTGCGATTCCAATAATATCTACGTATATATTGTTTTCTAAGACTATTAAAAACTGGACATTCGAGTAAGAAATGGAACTCATCTTCAAGAACGTTACAGTGTTTACATTTTCTGTTTTCATACGGTGTCTTTTCAGGCTTGTGCCATCGCCCTGCTTCGACTTCAAGTCTGTGAGCAGATACTCGTAAACGCGTAAATTCGAATCTTAATTTTGAAATATTTACAACATTGAGATAAGGCTGAAATCTAAAAATTCCGTAAATACAATAATTTTTACCCCTTGTCGTTTGTTGTAACTCGGTTATCCAATTCTGAACGTATATATCAGATGTGCGTTGTTTAACAATGGATATAAAACAATTAACGTCTCCAACTCCCTGAAAAAACCATGCATCACCAAAACCTAGTGTATTTAATAGATGTTTAACAGATTTTACCCAAGAATTGTTTTCGGGATACATTTCGAGATCATGTACTAACATATTATAAACAATTTTAATATATTTAACATCATCAGATTGTAATATTTTTATCCAGTATTTTAAAACACAAACAATCCGTTTATTTATAAGAGGGTAACGCCCAAGTTCCCCGTAAATGAAATTATTCTGTGTTTGAGTTCGGACACCCAGCACCTGTTTACAATAACGTAGATGTATTCTTTCGATTTGGATGCTATTGTTTAATCCCCAAACTTCACAGCCATAATTTAAAATTGGTTCTATAAGTTTATCGAATAATTCAAGACTATGGCTAACTGAGATATTTGTAAATTTCACCAAATTTGATTTTAACTTAAAAAGTGCTTTTAGGGCCTGCCCCGAAAGCGCATCATATGTTGCTGAGAAAGATCCCCCTGTTGTGAATATTACTCCAAGATATGTAAATTTATTAACAATTTCTAGCTCATTTCCATGATATGTAAACTTCAAATGTTTTCTATTTTGTCCCCCTTTTTTAAAAATCATTATCTTTGTTTTATTGATATTTACACAGAGTTTCCATTTCGCACAATACTCATCTAACAAATCAAATCCATTTTGTAAACCAACTTCTGATTCCGCAAAGAGAACAATGTCGTCAGCATACAACAATAAAAACAATTTTAACATACCTAGGTCAACACCTTCAAATTTGTTTAGCATAAAGTGTTCCTCGATGTCGTTAAGATACATTGAAAATAAAAAAGGCGATAATGATTCCCCTTGCCTTACCCCTAAAAAGCATGTAAACGATTCATGACTAATTTCGTTATTATATTTTATTTTTGATTTAACAACATTATACATTGATCTGACTATATTCAAAATTTTACCTCTTATGCCTAGTTTTATTAGTTTGTACCATATAATATCTCTCACAACAAAATCAAATGCCTTTGTAAAATCAATGAATGCCGTATACAGTTTCTTCTTTTGGTTTAAAATATGAGTTATTATACCTTGCAAGACGAATATATTATCAACTGTTCCCATACCTTTCCGAAATCCGGCTTGGGCTTCTATGTAAACATTATGTTTGTCCCCCCAAACACTTAATCGATTGTTAATAATTTTACTAAATAATTTTCCTATAGTGCTTAACAATGTAATTCCTCTGTAATTGGCCGTATCGTCTAAATCGCCTTTCTTATGTAAAGGGACAATTAACCCTTCGCTCCATGCCTCTGGAAAATAACTCAAGTTAAACATTTTATTAAAAAGTACAAACAAAACCTCCAAAAAGTGAGTTTCGGAAACACCATGTTTTAAAAACTCATTTAGTACATAATCCGGACCTGCCGACTTACCAGTTTTTAAACAAATGCATGCTTTTTTAATTTCTTCATGTGTAATCTCCATATTTAACTCTTCAAACATTACATGTAATTCGTCATTCAAATAACGCTCATTAAAATAAACGATGTCTTCGTCTGGTTGATAAAAGTGTGAATCTGGATCATTTATTGATTTAAAATATCTTACAAAGTCATCTGTATGCAATTTGCTTGATTTAATTGGCTTAACTGATCCTTTTAACATACTCCAATATCTCTTTGCATCTAAATATCTATTTTGTTCTTGTATTTTTGTCTGCTCAGTATCATATTGATATTTATTTTTTCTAGCAAGGCATTTGTATAAACTACGTGCACTGGTCATACTTATTCTATTTTCGTCAGACTTGTCATTCCTATATATGTTCAATAATTTATAAAACTCTGATTTTGCTGATTGACACTCGTCATTAAACCATTTGTTATTTTGAACATGTTGATATTTTTCATTTTTGCCAGTTTTTATAGTTTTCTTAAATAATGGTGAACACACTTCATCAATAATGGAACAAAAATGTTCTAAACTTTGGTCTAGAGACGAGAAACAGTTAGTGGTATTAATATCATTGCATACCTTGTTTAAAGACTGTATAATACTATCATTTTGGAGTGACTGTACATAAAGATCGGTTTTAGTTTTATCCCATTTATAAATGTATTTTGCATTATCACATTCATTTTGTAACAAAGCAGTTTTATCAACATCATCAGATGTATCTTCATTTGTGTAGGTATTTATAAAAAACTGTACTACACAGTGGTCCGATATTAAATTAGGATCAAAAACCTCAAACTTATCAACACATTTAAATAAAACAGGCGAACACATAACAAGATCGATAACACTAGACCCGTTACTGGTTATACAAGTAAATTTTCCAATCCTACTATCTACACCTACTCTACCATTCAACACTTTTAACCCAGTCATTTTACAAAACTCAAGTAAACAATTACCGTGCTCATTTACAACTTTATCTTGACTTAATCTTGGTAAAAAACTATCTGCGATATAATCGTCTGGTAATACATTAAATCGTTGTAAATCATTATTTTCAACATAATCGGCTTTAACGCCAATTCTTGAATTAAAATCTCCACAAACTATAAATCTGCAGTTATTATTATAAGTATGTTCGAACTGTATCATATCGTTTAAAACTTGATCAAATAAACTTTCGTTAATAAACATTTCCCTACTGCTTCCATGTGGCACATTATACGCCAAACAAAGTAAAACATCAATCCCGTTTTCAAATAAATAACCTTTAAGTTTTATCCACATAATACAATCATCTCTACTTTTCAAGAAATCAATACTGTTTTTCAAACGATCGGCAATATAAAGCATTATTCCACCACTAGCCCGTTTTGTCCCTTTAAGATGTACAGTTCTACTTAGCATATAATAATGAAAACCCTCGACATCATATTTATACAAAGAATTAGACCATGTTTCTGTAAATAATAGTATTTCGTTTTCGGCAAAAACTGTTTTCATTTCACCTGATAATAATTTGTTATAACGTTTCCCGATAAGTCCCTGCACATTCAATAAACACATTTTAATTCCCGTGCTCTCTCCGTTACTGTCCTATTTCGTGACCGGTACGTCGATCTGCTCTAAACCCGATGTCCCCGTGCTATTTTTAATTGTGTCAAAGTTTTGGGATACACCTCTGCGCTGGTTCACTGTTTGTCTGTCGCTGGTTATTTTGTTCGGTTGTGATTGTGCCATTTTAGCACGTTTTGTTTTTAAATGTTTCACACTATTTGATGTATCGGTTTTTCTGCTCTCGATCGTCTTGGTAGGGATTTGTGATTTGTTGATTAGAGACGCTTTTCTAGACACGCTCTGGTGAGTTTCGTTTACAGGTACGCGTACTGACTCACTCTGCTCTATACGGTCCGCGCTATTTGTCCTACTTCTGGGTTTGTTTACATTTTCGTGGGCGTTGCCCACGATTGGCTGTATGCTTTTTTCTTGTGTTTTCAGAAATACATCCTCATCTGCAGCCTCCTGATCATTGCCATCATTACTGTCACTCTCACTGCTGCTGTTAATAACAGTCTCATTGGAGTACACCCTCGCGCTTTGGGTCGGCTTAGTATCAGGGCACCTCTTCAGCCTGTCAACCCCTAGCACATTAAACCACTCTGGGAATTTGTTTTCTATAGATCTGTCATTGATAAACAATTCAGCAGGGTACTTAATTTTCACTCTTTGATTTGACATTCGTGCATATTCGGCCTCTTTTGATTGATATAGCTCCTTTCGAGCTCTTGCAATTTCTTTTGGGTATTGACGGTCTAGTCCAAAGTGGGTGCGTTTTAACTTGTATGCGTTCGAAAGTATGGTTTCAGTATCTATGTAGTCTCGGAAGCGCGCTATCATTGGTCTCTTTTGGTCATTTGTGTTTGGGAATTTTCTACCTAATCGATGTGCTCGATCGATCATCATATCGCTGGTGTCAATTTCTAGCTCATTTTCGAGGAATTTCAAAACAAGGTTCCTGTCATTGTATGGTAGCCGCTCGGAGAGTCCATATATTATAATATTGTTTCGCATATCTCTCGCGTCTCTGTCTATTGAGTGGTAACACATAGAACGGGTCATTTCAACTTGCCAATCCATAGTTTGCTCTAGGGCATATACTCGTGCATCTATCAGTTTATAATTGCTGTTTACCTTGATTATGTCATTTCTACATTCAGATATTGTGTCTTCTATCACGTTCATTTTTTCGAACATACAAACTAATTTACTATCTATGTCCATGTTTGCAAACGTATCCATATTGCTACTACTCACTTTTTTACGTTTCGTTCTACGTTGCACAGTTTGAAATCCACCGTTTTCACTCAGTCCTTGCCCGCCATTGTTCATTTGTTTAAACCGATTCTGCACAGGTATTGTATGTCCGACTCATCCATTGAACTTTGTGGTAATTCCTCGTCGCGCAAACTCGCCATCACTCACTGACTATTATATCCAATTTTTATATTATTATGTGATTAGTTAACCGCTTATTTAGAACAAATTTTCACTCATAAATTTTCACCTGACCGCCATTGACCGGATATTTCATAGTCTCTTTTCTATCGTTATTCCATACACTATCTGTAAAATTTTGTATTTCTTCTTTACAATTTAGGTCTTTATTGTATTATGAGACATATTTTGTCAGCTAATGTGACGAAGTTGGTGTTTGGTTGTAAGCGTCACGGTGCGGTCAGCTGAACCGTATAATTGCTTTCCACTGTATTCTATATTAGCTAACTGGGTATTTGTGCTGTGATGGTTTGTCTATGGCCAATATTGGAAATGTTCTTCATCACACTGCATGCTTTGAATGCAATTGTTTTGCTTTTTTGCATTTGCCTTGAGTATGTTGGTGTTCAAATAAATTGTGAGTTTGTTACAATTTCACTATTAACAACTAAACAGTTACTGAATTCGTTAATACTTAACGACGTTTATGTATTCATTTATTTGAACACATTCATTGTGTTTTTGTGATCTTCGAATTGAATATCGATTTGTAGATAGAGGGTGGGACGCATTCTCTATTTATTTGACTGTTTTGTTGCTTTTCTAAGGGTGCATTCTGAAGTGTGTGACCTTGCTTTTAATAAAAAAAGGACCGCAGATGTGTACATATTAGCGCAACTGACGGATCTGTACCATAAACAGAGTTGGCGTGTTTTGATTGCTTAGTTTTGGACTTAGCAGTATTTTATTTTAGACTAAGTAATGAACAGTTCTAGATTTGCTCTCAGTGCCGTCATTTCATAAAGGAAAATAAATTGTACACAAAATAATTATTATTTTATATGCATATAATATAACCCAATCAGGATTAATCGTATAAAAGGGCAAGTGGTATTGCTCTTTCAATAGTCTTTCAAACGATATATTTGACAGATTTTCTCTGGAATACCGTGTACGGGTCCTAAAATTAAATGATAAGCGCACCGATTGGTTTCACGTATATAAACGTAGTTCCTAAAATCCATTTAAATAATTTCTTACCAGATCCAGTGTTCATGATAAATAGACAGGTAATTCAGTAAATCTTAACCTGGTGCGGTGGTTACCGACAAAAAAGGTGATTAGGAGGATGAGGGGTATGACGAGAGTAACGCAAGCTCTCGGGCCAGTCACTGAACCCGTCGATGAGAGGTCAGTGGAGCAGCCTGTGCAGTATCTGTGACACAGATACCCGTCACACAGGAGACAAAGTCTGTGCAGTACCAGGCCGCGACTCAATGTGGAAATCGGTTTTTGCAGAGGTCAGTGGAGCAGCCTGTGCGACATCGGATTGTAACACAGACACTTGCGGCACAGGAGGCGCGATCTGTACAATATGTCGGTTAGCTATTGGGAGCAGCCGGGTCGATATCATTATATGTCGATGGGGAGCAGGGTCTATTATTTGACTCGTGCAGCTAACCACACTTGACGTACATGTTTCCACCGATACAGTTTGGGTATGTGACCTCGCCACAAACGGTAGGTTTGCTGCAAGCGGACAGGAGTGGGGCAACACCTCGTTCTGAAGCGCGTTCTGCTACATATGCGGCGTGCGGTGCTACTAGTTACGCGGCTATGGCACCTGTTTGCCATAGAGCTTTGCCTTAGGATAAGCAAGGGTATAGGCTGTAGTCGTTAGGCATATGATAACCGGGAATAAGGCAGACTTTTTGCAATAATCGAGAAATATACCGCGATCTTCGAGTGGAGGATGGATAGAAGAGAGACTACTTGTGTCTCTGTCTGACAGAAAATGCGAGTTAAAACTATTCTTTAGGGATTGGGAGTTATATCTTGGCTACTACTTAGTCATTGACAAGTTGGAGAAGAGGTTTTGGTCTGAATTACAGGACAGAATATAAATTTTTCTACGATTATCAACGATTATTAACATGTAGCGTATGAAGACCAGACATGTATGTGAGCATCGTATGCCCCTGATCATAGAAACATTATTGTCTCCGAAAACAATCGGACGTAAATATATGTTTCAGGTTATCATAATATTAAATTCAACAAATAATGTTATTGTTTTTATTAATACCTGTTAAATCTTGATATCAACAACTTTAAATAAACATATACGGGTTTCACTGATACGTTTGGAATATTCATGTAGTCTTTGACTCTTCAGTAAGATTTTTACCAACTCAGAAACAATAATATTGCCTTCTCTTAACGTTGAATGAGGGGGTTGGGGCATGTTGCCTTTATCGAACATGTTGTTTGCTTGGCGGTCTGCACTTTCTGTGACTGTTGAAGTTTTATTAGCATCGAATGTATCGGTACAAGAGTTGTTAAATGTAATGAATAAGTACCCGCTTGCCTAAATACTACACTAGTTATTTCTGATTGTAAACCGTTTACGAAGTAAAACATGTCTGGATTGTTTCATTTTGTTGTTGTATTCGGTTGTTGTGGTGATTGACATATGCGGATTACTAGTTTTAAGATTTGTTGACTTATACAACAACGCCGACAAAATTCTGTTGCTGATGATGCTGGTGATAAAGTTGACGGCAGTCGGGAAAAGGCCGTGCATTGACCATTTCTAGTGAGAAAAAAGAACCGTTTTTGTTTGGGGTTTCTTCCGGCTGACACAACTGCAGGTTCGTCACGATAGCGGATAGTAAACATTCTGCGGGTTTCAAACACTTATGAATATTTGTTTTTCATAAAATAACTATCGCTGTTATCCGGAAATTTAAAAGTACAACTATTTAAAAAGAATTGATCGTTTTAGTAAACCGACACTATATTTTATAAGTTTGTACTTTTCATTTCCATTACCTTTACATTGAAGTATATATCATTACATATATAATTGAAGTGAAATTATTTTCGACATTTAACTAACAACATCCAAGAACCTACGGTATGAAGTTTTTAATTTCATGCATTGATACATCAACATGTTGTTGTTTAAATTTTTAGTAAATGAATATAATTACAATTATTAATAAAAAAAGAATTTACTTGCAGGCTCATTAAATGTATTAATCATATAAAAACAAGGTTTCATTGTATCTATAATGAACAAACGTAAAAGTTAAAAAAATCACACGTTTTAATAATACACTGGTTTATTTAAGACATGTATACAATACATTATATAACATTTTCTAACTGTTTCGATCACTTTCGATTTGCCGTGCCCAAACATACAGGCATGAAAAATGGGTCAACGAAATATATCTATGTTGGGATGATTATTTAATTCGTATTTTAAAACGAAGGTATTACTTGTTTGCATTATTTCATAACTTCCTTGTTTTCTACAATTTTTTTGCGAGATTATATATTTCCTAATGACGCATTAAGAACCGTCGATAAAATTAAACTTCACTTTCGGATTGTTGTAACTAGGTCAACGCTTGCGATTCATTAATGCTTTAACCTGATGTTGACTTATTTTGCTTCATGTTCTTTACATTTCATGTATCCAAACTATTAATATTTGGTGTGTTAAGAAAGAACCCGGAATTTGTATATACATTGTCATTGAGTGTATGAGTGAAGATAAAAAAGCAAGACATATATGATGTAGTTTGGCATTTTTTAAATTATTTTACTGAAATCGATTTAATGTAATTTGGTCATCAATTTAACAATATATTATTTAAGTTTTATTTTGTATACAACGTGTTTATATGCTTAATATGTTATTCTCAATAAAAAATAAATGTGTTTTCTTTATATAAGCAAAACTTTATCACGTCCATATATCAACAAGTCTCCGTTGTAGTTTTAATTTCCTGTTGTGATTCAGGTAGAGTGCGTGCGTGAATCATTACTAAAGAGACTAAAGCGCAGTAGAGATGACACGACATATCTGACTTTGTTTTTTTGTACTGCTGAAACAAAATAGTCCTCTATTGCCTTTATATATTAACTTTATTCTCAAAACAACACTGAATAATAATGAAAACATGTTTGTTTAATGGTTCCTCCTTTGTTTTACAGCAGTATCGATTTTTAGAAGTGGTATATTTACGTCATTTAGTTGAGTTGGCTGTTCATTCAGTTTACAAAACGAGCACATTGGGTTTGTTGGAATTAAAATGAAATCTCAAAAACAGCATATCGTGTTTTGTGATGTGGATTGAAATGGAGATATACATAAACTGTTTCAAATCAAGCCGGGGTGAATTATTGTATATTGTATTTCGATGTTTAAAGAATTTGATCGGATTCGGCATAACAATACATTAATTCATCGGCCGCGTTGAAACATGGTTTTGTCCGTTGAAACAATAAGGCTGTCATAGTACTAGGCAGTGTTAATTCTTGTGCTATTATGAAACCTATTGAACACGCTGATATCATACTTTTCGTCCATTGATCATTTGTTATAAGACTAACTCTCTGAGTCAAAAATAGTTTGTTCCATTGTTCAACATTGTCGTCCGAATTAAGGATAGTGTGCTTTCTATTGCAATAGAGGACGATTGTGAATACCTAAAAACATTCTTTGCACAAACACCATGCCACTTGCTCCGTACATTTGCTCATATGAAATTTCACATAAGTTCGTATTAGGTTTTAGTCTTTTGAAGAACACGTCGATACCAGTTAAGTTTTTTCCCTTACACAGCGTAAGTGAAAACTTTTTAAGCAATATGGAAGTTATATTTTTTATTTTTTACCCAATGCAACCTCTGACAAATTCAAACTTGGTTTCGGTCATTTAAAATATGTGTTCTTCAAGGCTTGTGGCAGTTTTGACATTGATGGAGAGGCATATTTACGTAAATCTTCAGATTCATCAAATCTGTGCCATGTTGGTAAGAAATTAGGTCAGAAGCCACAATTATAAGAAAAACGCAATAACTTTTCAAACAACTCCCGTTTCTTCTGCCCTCACAAACGCGCATTGGGGTATTTGGCCCTTTTTAGAACATTCTTCGATTGACATAGTCTCTTAAATTATCCTCTTCGTCATCATATTCTTCCGTGTTTGTAACTCCCAATATTGGTGTCACTCCGGAATGTATTCTCGAACCCCCTTTTTTGCAATTCTTAAAACGAAAAAGCGAATAGGATATATGATCATATTAATTCTTTCTTTTTTACGGCGAATTATATGTTATATTATAAGTTACTTTGTATAAACTGTATTCTTCAATACGTTCAATCTGAGTAACATCAAAAAGAGTAAATTGAATGGTATACATTATAAAAGAATTGCTCAGTTGTATTGTAATATAATACCAATAAATGCCATATGCGTTTCAAGGACTGTGAGGATTTATCGATACGTGTTTAATCAACAGTAGTACCTAACTGACGTCCCATGTGTCTGCAAGTTTTCTTTTCGTTTAAATTTTGTTTTGTTCTTTTTCAGAAAACGAGATCAAACTATTGCTGATTTTGTATTTATATTTCCGACCCAGTGGTTCCATGAGTAACAACTCAAGAATGACTTCTGAACCTGGTAAACTGTAAATTTATAAAAATCAAGTACATAAGTAACATATTTAAGATAAGAGTTTCGAGCATATTTTTGTTTGCTATAACAGTTAACGATATATCTTTATCGCAACGACCATTTTGTAGAAGCAAAACTCATACATATGTAACTAGTAGGTCCATTAGTTATCTGTAGTTCATAATCAGGGATTTGCTCAACATTTTGGAAATAGGACCTGTAAATCGAGGGTAAAAGTGAAACTGCTCTAACTGACATTTTGTTTACATAACGACTTTTTGTATATTTTGTATCGCAACATCCATGCATATAATGTATAACAATATCTTAATTCAAGGTAATAAAATAAGAAGTAAAAATGGAAATTTGTCCAAAATCTTAAGCGGAATTTAGTTTATTTTTAAATGCGAAAAGGTTCTATGTGCAGTGAAGTGCTACTAAAACCTCTTTTGCATTCAGGTGGTTAATTTCAGATAATTCTAAATGAAACTTTTATGAATTAGTGATGAATAACAATAAATAATATATTTCTATTTGGAAAACCTCCGAAACAGATAATATTATGCAAGTGATGAAACAAGCAAATAATATTGATATAATTATTTACTAAGACCTTTTTCGCGCTGAATAAACTTTTTTTAGATTTTTAATAACTTTTAAAAACAATATTCATGTTAAACATCTTGACAACATTAAAATGGATTTAATGGCTATTCAACATTATGTTTTATTTACTGTCAATACTTTAAAAACAATAAAGCTATGTGAAAAAATTGAAACCTTAATTGCATAAAAGCTAGTTGAAATTAGAATGAATTTCAAAGAGATTTTATCTATGTTTCGACCTCTACGGAAGTTCTGAATGTAGAACAATTTGCTTTGTTACGAAACCAAGAAGGAAACGCTCATAAAAGTGTGTTGTGATTATAACCTAGAAGGTTAAATTGTGTTATGGTAACAAGGCAGATACCTTTATATCTTTCTATTTTTCCTCCTCATGAAAAATGCGTTCGAAATTACCTAGTACCTAGTTTGTTGTTTGCATAGACAATGAAACATATAATTTCTAAATACATGAATAGTAACAAACATAACAAAAATTTAGTTGTTATTGCTTTATTAACAAACACTAATTAGTACTGATGTGATGTGAATAAGTTGGCTAATCCATGAATAGATTTTCTTGAGATATGTGAATTCGTTTGAAACTATGCTCTTAGCTCTGATGCTATGACGACTTAGAAGATTACCATGCTGGTTAATTGTGATATGGTTCGGCACCATTCTAGTGATATGCAATTTTGTTGGTAATTGAGCTGGTGAGTTGTGGATCTGTATTTAACCGAACTTGTGTGATGTTATTTGGTTGGTTACTTTTTGGTGAAATGTGAATCAATAGGTAACCATTCTGTTTTGATGTGATTTTGTAAGTAGATGATCTGGTGAATTGTGAATCAGTAGTAACAATTCTGGTGTGATATGATTTTGTTAGTAGCTGATCTGGTGAATTGTGAATCAGTAGTAAACCATTCTGGTGTGATGTGATTTTGTTAGAATCTAATCTATTGAATTGTGAATCAGTTGTAAACCATTCTGGTGTGATGTGATTTTGTTAGAAGCTGATCTGGTGAACTGTGAATCAGTAGTAAACCATTCTGGTGTGATATGATTTTGTAAGTAGCTGATCTGGTGAATCGTGAAGCAGTAGTAAACCATTCTGGTGTGATGTGATTTTGTTAGAAGCTGATCTGATGAATTGTGAATCAGTAGTAAACCATTCTTTTGTAATATGATTTGGTTGGTAGCTGATCTGGTGAATTGTAAATCACTAGTGAACCATTCTGGCGTGATGTGAGTTTGTTAGTAGATGATCTGGTAAATTGTAAATCAGTAGTAAATGATCTGGTGAAATATGAATCAGTAGTTTACCATTTTGGTTTGATGTGATTTGGTTTGTTACTTAGCTTGTGAAATATGAATCAGTATGTACCCATTCAGGTGTGATGTGATTTGGTTGGTAACTCTGCTAAAAGATATTGATCAGTTAGTTTCTATTCTGGTGTGATGTGATTTTCTTGATATCTGTCAGTTAATGTAAATCACAATGTTACAATTCTGATGAGAAGTAAACAAACAACTTAATAATTTCAAGTTGTGAAAATTATGATAAATTTTAAATTTACTAATAATTTCATAATAACAATCGAAATGCTCCTTCTAAAAATATTATGTGTGGTATGTATGATACAACTTACAACACCATGCTTATACTAGTGCCCAGTGGACATATCTTGTAATTGGAGTACATTTGAAAGCGTTTTGGAAAACACAATTATATTGAAATAATTTATAAGTGGTATGAACATCCTAACCTTATCTTCAAAGTGTTACTTTACACACACAAATATCCAAACGTCAATGCGATAGGTACTGTCAGGATGAATAAAACATTTCGGAAATGGTCCTTTTTAGATTTGTTTGTGAATCTAAATTTTCTGATATAATAAAAAAATGTTTAAATGTACAAACGATAAGAGTAATGACCGCGTGTTTGTGTGATGTTAAGTAGTTACTACCATGACTGTGTTTATAATATGGGAAGTATTTAGTATCATGACTGAGGTTTGAAGTATTAGTGTTACGATTGTGTCTATAAGATGGAATATAGTTGTTACTATGACCGTATTTATGCGATTAGAAGTAATTTTTAACATGACTCATTGTGAGATTTTAAGTAGTTTGTACTGTGTATGTGAGATGTGAATTAGAAAGTATCATGACTGTTTATGAGATGTGAATAACAAAGTATCTTGACTGTGTGAAAAGCAAATTAAAAACTGCTTGTTATATCAGAGTACATGTTGCTTGTTGCACAATTATGACTATGGCTAATGCATCTTTTATTGTACCGATGAAATACTGTAAAATCCTAAAGCAGGAATGTGATAATTGTTTATGGAACGGTAAGTAAGTGGTATAATACATGTATATGTAATTATGCATAGTCAATAATGCCGTATGCAATCATAACCTTATCAACTCTGGTTTGGGCACCGTATTGAAAAAAGAAAGACAGCCACATCCTTCTTTCGCCATCTTAAATCCGTATCTGCATACTGAAAGTACTACTCTAACGATATTCAGATTCTCAAATTTTATAAAACATAATGCTAAAGCAATGCTCTTTTGTATTATGTGAGATGTTGTTGTGAGCTTGACTAGCGCGTGTGTACTTTCTATGAAAAGGCCGAGACATACAATATTCATTGAATGTGGAATTCATAATACTCTCAACAAATGTTTATAATGATAGATCGTTAATTATATAAACTTGTAAATTTGCCATAAAGTTTGTTGTATAATAGCCATGACTTAGGCCTACAAAATAAGTACACAATCTGACAAAGTGTAAATTAATTTCACGTTTTTGGAAAATTGACAAAATTGAAAAAAAGTTTCAGATTTGCAAATGTTCGTTGTAGTTTTGATATTTGCCAGAACACATTAATACTGAACATTTACCATGCCCAAAAGTATCCATTATATGCATCTTTTGACGATTTTAAAACCTGAAAATTATAACCTGTTACAAACGCGCAACACTTGAATATTTTGGAGAGCTCTGTTGTTATCGTTATATTTTATGACATAACGATGATTGCCTATATAATGTATAAAATACACCACTCACTGATTGAACACGGATGCTCGAGTGGTTTAAGCGGTAGACTTTTACTTCAAGGGTCAGCGGTTCGAGCCCAGTTGAGGATTATTTTTTGCTTTCTTTAATTGTATTTTTGTGTTTTTTACTAGATCTTTTTAGTTCCAATGTTTACAGTTATCAAATTTTAAGCATTTAATATTCAACTTCAAAACATGTTACATTCTGTAAAAAGGTTCCTTTAAAAATATGATATATAGACTACACCACAATTCTAGAAAAATCAACATTGAAGTCCATTTAAAGTAACAGTCAGAAATTAACAAATTACGTATCAATAAAGTTAGTTTATACATTTCACCTTTTCTAACGTGTTACTGATTGTAGGAAACACATACAACAAATTACTTTAATTTCGTAAAAGTGTATCTTGGTAATTTTTTAAAGTGAAATATAAAATACAATTCAATGTTTTGAAACATTTAAATAAATACTTTTTGTACAGTTCCACTGTTAAAGCAACGGACGATTGCACACAAGTTTTTAGAATAGAATAAGATAGATTGTCACTTTGAACTTTTTAACACAATAAAATGATATAAGACAATTATTTATATGCTATCTGTTTAAACCAAAACGGTTCGAAGTAAAAAAATCAAATATAAAAAAACTTATATTTACAATGTTAAGAGCATTCAGTCGCAATCATACGCTTTTAAGTGAAAATTTCCAATACTTATTTCAATGCACTTAATGGAACTTTTCACTCTTAACAATAAGTTGATTTTTTTTCAGTGCCAAAGGTTTTAAGTGCCTTTTTAAAATTGTTTACTTATAATATTCTTAGATTCAAAATAGGAAAGTATTGTTTATAAAATAAATACTGTAAATTGATAATTTAAATTAGTTTTAATATCTCTTAGAACGTTTTCGCTTTTAACGTAAAGTATTTGTTATAGACATTTCACTGCGAAAACGGTCTAAGAGAATTTTTTTCAAATTACTTCTTTATTTGTGAAAATAAAAACATTTTTTATAAGTTCTTAGAACACACTATTCTCAATATAACTTGAAATTATAAAGCCTTCATTGTTTGAATTGTTTTTCTGATATTTTTTAATTCTTCTAATATTGTTTTTGGAAAAAGCACTTACAGCAGTTTAAATATCACCCTTCGACATAGGAATTTGAAATTTAAATGACAACGGAAAAAAAACTTTTTTGCGAATGGAATGTGACCCCTAAACGGCTGTAAAATAAGCTCCGCCTTAAAAAAACTTAATTATATCATACTTGTATGATATTTTAATTATTATAGGACCACCTCCGTTTCTCAGAGGTTGCAAAGTATCCAAGTTCGACAAAGAAGCAGTAAAACATTTTCAGGAGGAATACACGTGCCGACGACACGCTACAACCATCGTAGATACTCTTCTACTCTCTAGCTACGACGTCCTTTATTTCACGCCGAACAATATATTTCTAATTGAAAATGCTGGTGATGTACTTGACACCTTTCGATTCAAGGAAAAGGAAGGAGACCGCCTCCCGCATGTTTACTTTGCTCGTAAACATGACAGCGGAACTCAACTATTTTGCACTCGCTGTCCAAGTAGTTGCACATTTGCCGATGTTGACAGATTCATAGATTCTACATCTATCAATGTAATTGTCTGCAATGACCTAGAGGCACACATTCAAGAGATTCAAAACAATATTTTGGATTTAGAACCATGCAGTCAAGGGGCACAACGCTATATCGTTGTCTGCAACGATTTAGAGGCATGTAATCAAGAGACAAAGCAAAATTCTGTTGGTTTTGAAACATGTAATCAAGAAGAATACCACAATGATATTTTCTGCAATAATTTAGAAGCATGCAATCAAGAGGAACAACACTCTGACAATGGTATTGGCTACAATAATAATGCAGCACGAAGTCAAGAAATACAACGCAGTGTTAATGTCTGCAACGATTTAGAAGAGCGCAGACAAGAGGCCCAACACGATGGTATAGTCGTTCATGATATTAAAGCATGCAGTCAACAGGCACAGCTGGACGTCAGACAATGCTCTGGAAATATTCAGACATCAAGACAAATGATCTGCCTACAAGTGCATCAAGTAAACAGATCTGAATATGATATACCGATGTTTACGCCGTTAGAATCGAATATCAGAGAGGTAGAGTTTATTCACTTATTTTCACATTTCTGTAAAGATCTGCCATACGACAATTAGTTCTTTGTCCGATAAAAGCTGTAAAAGATATCACTGTCAGAAAAGCAGTAGTGTGTGCTGCTATAAAGTTCATTAGATCAACAAAAAAACCGGTGCATTCACTTTACACTTATTTAACTTAATGTTCAGAGTGTTTTAGTACGAGGAACTTAATGGTTGACATTTACATAGTACATACCCAATTTACATAGAAAGAATGAAAACGCCCATTCTGTAATTACTCAACACAACACTAGCAACACAATAAGCGTAACATTTGTATACCATGCATACTTGTCAAGTCACATTTAATTAGTAACAAAAATACGAATCGCAGATTCGAACTTAAATTAGGACTATTTGAACAATGTATATGTATTGTGTTCATAGAGTAAATATACTATTCAAATGAACGTTTTATGCAATTAAGTATCTATTAAAAATAGTTGTTTAACAGCAACATGCACACGATACTATAAGGTTGATATTTCTTATGTATTTCATATGATATCAACATTGACTATGTTTACACGATTCTCATGTTATGAATGATCATGTACTTTATTAACGCTCATTGGGTCATCGTCCACCTAAAATGGCTTGAAGTCACCCTGGGGTGACTAGAAGCCGATTCATGCCACCCTGGGGTGACTAAAAGCCGATTTTAGTTACCCGGTCGGCTTGAAGTCACCCCAGGGTGACATGAATCGGCTTGAAGTCACCCTAAGGTGACATGAATCGGCTTGAAGTCACCCCGGGTGATTTCAAGCCGATTCTAGTCACCCGGTCGGCTTGAAGTCTGCTTGAATTCGGCTTGAAGTCACCCCAGGGTGACATGAATCGGCTTCAAGTCACCCTAGGGTGACAAGAATCGGCTTCAAGAAGTAACCCCGGGTGACTTCAAGCCATTTCAGGTCGACAATGACCCAATGAGCTTTAGTAACCCATTAAGGTATTGAGCATTAAGCTTGCAAGATACATTTCAGACTACCGCAAGTGTCCAAATTGAAGACTCACACAATCGAGATGAACGACAGCAAGCCGGTATTTGAATTCAAACGAGAACAAAATACTCTGAAATGTTTTCAATTGTTATATTTATATTACTTCAAATGCTGATAAAAATAACGATCTTATTAAGGTGCTGATGAAGCCAGCTTTGATGCTATGACAGAAATATATCACACCTTTGATAGTCGAAAGGAAACATTTGCGAGCAGTCCACTACGACACATGGAGGAAGAGTTGGCTGAGGCTGGATTTTGGTACACAGGTATGGATTAGTACAGGCCTTTGTTTATGCCATGCAAACGGTGATACATTTGCAAAACCTTTTGTTTTAATTTTCCTGCATTTAAACCAATTTCCAATCGTTTATTGACTTGAATGCTAAAGTGTTTTTTTATATATTCGTTTAATGTTTTTAATAAATCATATTGTTGCATTAAAAAGAGAATGTTAAAATCCGCAGCCATGATTAACTTTGTTCAACGCCTGTTTATGTGAACTTTGGCAATCAGACCGTTTAACTGTATTTAGTTTTGTGATTTTTATATTTGCTCTTATCATAAATTGCAAAACTGTGTAAACATGTGTATTTAGATGTACCACTTTCGTGTTTAAAACAATAAAGCATTTTTAAGAAATTGGATTTTTAAATAGCGGCTATTTAGAAAAGTAGGCTAGTATAAGAATATAAATCTCTGATAGTTATGTATATACTTTTTAAAACTGATCCTATGAAGGTGCATTAAATAAAGTGTAAAGTAAGCTTTACTACTCTCTGTATGTATTTCTAACAATGCACAATACAATCTACATATACATTCACATATGTTTCATAAACAACACTCGTAAATGTTTTTGTTTTCTTAAATTCAGTTCAACGTTTCATTACATTTGAATGTTAACTTTTGAGTTTAATACAAGGTATGGGCGACACGGTCGAATGTTATGCATGTGCTGGACAACTCACAGACTGGGCGTTTGGCAGCGATCCATGGAAAAGACACTGTCTTCGGTATCCAAATTGTCCGTTTGCAAATGAGAAGAAAGGTGAACAATTCATTATGATGATGATTGATGACGAACAAGTAATGTCTGTAAGTAGTCTACCAAAGTGGTTGTGTATTATGTTTATATTTTATTGTTTATTGACTCAATTAAATAACCTTCATTATTGTATGTTCATAATATTTTCTGTTATAAACAAAACCAGTTGCATTTTTATCGACAGAACATTATCAAATCCCGGATTGATACAGTGTGTTTTTAGCATAAAAAAGCCTTAAATATCAGTCTCTTTTTAATGCAACAATATGATTTATTTCGAACGAGTCCTTTTAACATATACACCATGGTGACATCCTTTTGTTCGTCATCTCATTATAGGGTGCACAAGCAAATTGTGACAGCGAAAATTTAACTAAAGAAGTCACACGACGTATCGTTGGTAAATACGTTGAACTCCTAACGAATGACATGGGTTATAATATGCAAGAAGTCACAGATGCTGTAAAGGACTTGGTAGAACAAGGCATGTCTACATAAGAACGTAATCTCTGAATTCATGTTTACTTCATGAAATCAATTACTATGCTTGAAAATTGTTTGAACCATTCAATGGATTAACTGTATGAATAAGTAACTATAAATATGAGTTGTTCATGAATTAATTGTGTGAATAAGTAACTATACATATGAGTTTTTCATGTAGGAAATATGAACCCGTATGCAGAAGAAATACTTGAGAAAATTGAAGTAAATTTTGAACGAGACAACACAATTCACGTGCATAAGGAGAACCGAGAATTTGCACAGACAGTCAAAGGTTTGTTTTTAAAGCTCTGAAATATTATTTGTGAGCAAAACAGACATATTATTATTACAAAAAGTCGGTGTAAGCACATGAATCAATCTCACACAAAACTCCGTTATTCGTTACAGTTGATACACTGTCTGACTCATACTACCAAAATGACATGTTGAAATGCTACTTAAAACATATATGACAGCATTTACTTTAAACCGTCTTTTCGTCACAAATGAACAACTTAAAACATGCACTCAGCGAATTTTGGTAAACACATGTATATTAAAGGGACTCAAGTCTTATCGTCCACAGCACGCACACCAAGTTGCCAAACAGTTTCTTTTAAAGACGAACGCACCTCGTATCATCTGAACAAGTATGCATAAATATGTTTGACAACATTTTTCACAATGTGTGATGAGTTTGCTCATCAAATCAAAATGGCATTTTCATCAATGTGTTGTTTTTGTAAATTAATAATATTGACGGATACATTCCGTTGCCAATGGTTACGGTCTTAAAAGTTAAATAAACACTTGATATGTGTTTGCTTGTTTGCTGAATGTTTTTATTTTCTTTAGATATATTTATATTCTGCAGGGACATTGGAGGAAAATGAATATATGAAGAGACGTAGTTTGTGCGAAAATTGCAAGAGGAAACCGAAAAACGTTTTGTTTACGCCGTGTTGTGATTTCGTTGTTTGTGCAAAATGCTCTAACAGCATGCGAGAATGCTCTCGATGCGGAAGACAGATACATACACGGATTAGGACATATGCGGAGTGAATAACACATGTGCATAAAAAGAACCATCGAATACATTACATTCACCACCGCTGTAGAGGCTGAGAAAGTAGTTCGATGTTATAAACGATGTTTTAATCGCATGGTGTTAAAATTTCAAGAAATGTTGTGCTCTACTTTCTAAAAAGAAATGTGAAGTAAACATGCATACTTTTCCCAGAAACGTTTTAAAGGAAAGCTTTAAATGTTTGGGTTTTATTAATATTGCGACTTTTCACCCAAGCTATGAAATCTTACATTATTGACTATGACAACTGTATTATGACTTCTATAAGGTGGAAGTATAATGACGATGCTAAATTTGTATTACATGTTTACGATGCTGGATTCTGAAATTTGAACACGACATGATTCATGGACAGTAAGTTGGTTCCTTTTTCCTAGTTCCTTATTCCTTATTCGAATAAGGAATAATGGACTGTTTCTTATTCCTTATTCTTGCGCAACATATTTGATATAGAGTTTTAAAGAAAAATAATGCAACATTTCTGAAGTTATCAAAACAAAATAACTCGAATACATTTACACATGTACTTTATGTATTACGTTACATATTTTTTCTTCGCGCTTGCATAGGATTTCTGGTTTTAACCGAACCGATATTTTCTAATTCAAATACTAACTTCACATAAAACCTAAAGCATATAATATTATTTTACATGTATGTGATATAAAAGTGCAATCTTGTACATTTAAACTTGTTTGTTTTTTATTTATAATCCAGTTCCCTTTTCGCTGCGGAGGAAATAGGAACCCGTTCCTTATTTTTTATTCAAGCCGAATAAGGAACTGGCATTTTCTTACTTAAACATCAATGAAATTAATCCAAAGTTAATACAATTTAAATGAACATATTATTTATATATTGGTTGTATATTTAAAATACTTATTGCAATACATTTCTACTACGTTTTAAGTAATGATAATCCAGTTCCTTATTCAGTTTGAATAAGGAATGAGGAACTGGTTCCTTATTCCTTATTCAAATCAAATAAGGGACTGGAATGTTCTTTCTATAAATTATAAATAAAAATGAACCAACAAAACGAATAACTCAACGAAAATTATTGTAAATGTAGATCGGGTGTACAAAATATTAATTGCAGTACATTTCGACTTTGTTTTATTTAATGATATCATAGTTCCTTATTCGGTTTGAATACGGAATAAGGAACTGGTTCCTTATTCCTTATTCAAATCAAATAAGGAACTGACATTTTCAAATAAAATAAAATGAATAAAGAGACGCATAAATCAAGAAAAATCACTGTAAATGTAGGTTGGGAATAAAATATATATACATATATTCAAATGTTAATTGAGGTTTAGGTTTTGAGGTTACTTTTGAATAAGTTGAACACTTTTTTATTTTGTAAAAAAAATGTTTTTAGAATGTGAAACTGAAGTTCTTCCCCAAAACACAACCTCTGTGTTACAGCCCATGGATGCTGGGATCATTTAGGCAGTCAAACTGAAATACCGGCGACGCCAACTTAGCACGTCTTAGCTGAACTGGAGAAGGATAAGACCAAACTCGGGCCAGAAATCCTCCGACAGATTACAATTCGTCAGGCTATCTACTGTGTGTCTGGTGCCTGGAGGGAGGTTAAGAGTGTCACAATTGTGAAGTGCTTCGGGAAATGTGGGTTCACAGCAGAGGTGCTATCTAGTGGTTTATCCCAGTCAATTGAGGTTGAAGTGTTAGAGTCAGACACTGATGATGATGATGACTGTCCCCTAGCTGTCGTTAAGATGGCCAGGGATCTGTTTGATTGTGAATTCAGAGATTTAGTTGACATTGACAAGGCAGTGCATACGTGTGATAACAAAATGACCAACTGGGAGAAGGACGCGTCCGAGATTTAAAATGACATTAATGGTGAGTCCACTGACTGTGTAAGTTTTGAAACGGAGGAAGAAGAGGACAACAGTGAACCTAAAAATGTGACTCTCTCTCAGGTTGCAGAGTATCTGAGCGGTCTGATGGACTTTGCTTTGTGTAAGGGTCAGGGATCAATGTTAGATCATGTCATGCACATCAATGACTTCTTTGTTGAAATGCGTGTGGAGGCATCATCTAAACAGACCAAAATAAGTGACTTTTTCAAACAATAAATTGTCAGATGTTTTATTTCATTGTCATGATTCATATGATTATGATTGATGGTGATTGGAATAATGTTTATTATTATGATACTTAAGATGATAATGAGAATGTTCTGTTTCATTGACTTGATTTGTGATGTTGATGGTGATTAGAAAGATGAATATGATATTTTTTTAATGAAAATGTTGTTTTATAGCTTATCTTAGAAAGGAATAAATAAAATTATTTTACGTCTATACATTGTTTAGTACATGTACATATATTTACGATTTTGTTTATACAAAAATTGAACAGTTGGCTATGCACTCATCAACTCCAGACTCACTATGACCCAACCCCCTCTTAAGAGGCCACCCCTCTTAAGCAGCCAATTTGGCCGTTTCCCTTGACTGGCTGCTTAAGAGGGGTTGGACTGTATATTAATTGCAGTACATTTCTTCTTAGTTCTCTTTTGTAATGATAACACAGTGTCTTTTTCGCGGCTGATCAAGGAAAACGTCACCAGTTGCACTATCTAAAAATATGACTGATACCCACCTAGAACAGCGCCATTTTGTCGGTTCGTCTTAAATAGTGCGCCAATGTTTAAGTTCGCCGGATGTAACGTAGGCATACTAGAGCGAGAAAACGCGCTTTCGGAGATAAAAAAATCTATTGAAATAAAACCACTCAATTGGAGTAATGTAAGTTTTGTTTATAATTGTAAAAAACAACAACAACAGCAACAACGAAATACAGAGGCATTTCGATGAAACTTTCCTGTCTAATAAAGGCAACTAGTCCGCTCATTCCGGTTCTGTTTTGCCTTTATTGTGACATCAGTGACGTCTCACTGATGACAACGCTGTCCGAAATATTGGAATTCGGTGCGAATACAGAACTATTACGCTAAGAACGGCAAAGGACTGTTAACCAGCAAGACCATTGCCGTTTTTTAGATCCCACGGGTCAATAATCGTGTGCCGAGGTTTAAAGTCGCCTAATGTACCGTTGGTCTGTATGAGCGAGAAAACGCGTATTCGCACTATAAAAATCTAAGAAGAAAACACATTTTTACAGCTAGGATGCGCTTTTTCGTTTCAATTAAAAAAATAAAAATAAATTTTGAGGCATTTCGTTTAAACTGTTCAGTCTTCTACAGTCACTTGGACCGCTGCTTCCGGTGCAGTTTGTGGTGACGTGTTGAAACGGAAAAATGTTTAGTTTTCAGCTATCATATAGTCTTGACCAAAGTTCAGGGTCAGATAAGACTTGAAGAACTGTTTCAGAGATATAAATAACAAATCTTACATTAAACATCGCCAATAATAACGAATATAAGGCTGTGCTATGCGAGAAGGATCCGAGATTAAGGCCTCTGAATAAGGAATATGGTGTTAAGTTAGTTCCTTATTCGGAAGCCTGAATTTCGGACAATCACTTTTGGATATGTTATATCTTAGATGTTGTGTGTGTTATTTCAGCTTGATTATATTATATGGACGGATGTCACATTTCTTTTTATAATCTATTTGACGATAAACGCTGAAAACAAGTATTACGAAGACAATACTAAGGAAATGGTATTGTCTCACACCAACAAAAATTAAAATTAACCAAACAATACTTAACATCAATGAAAATCATGGTGTATGTAGATTCTAAGTTAAAAATATTGATTGAAATATATGTGTACCTAGTTTTATTTAATAATAACACAGTTCCTTATTCAGTGCGAATAAGAAATAAGGAACTGGTACCTTATTCCTTATTCAAATCGAATAAGGAACTGGCATTTTCATACTAAACAAAATATTAAAATGAACCAAAGAGACCAATAAATCAATGAAAATCATTGTAAATGTAGGTTGGGTATCAACAACATTTATTGCAGTACATCTTTACTATGTTTAATTTAATGATAACCTAGTTCCTTATTCGGATTGAAAAAGGATTAAGAAACTGTTTCCCTATTCCTTAATCAAATCGAATAAGGAACTGGCATTTTCATACAAAACAAAATATTAAAATGGACACAAGAGACCAACAAATCAATAAAAGTCATGGTAAATGTAGGTTGGGTATCAAAACATTAATTGCATCACATCTCTATTAAGTTTTGTTTAATGATAACAATGTTCCTTATTCGGATTGAACAAGGAAAAAGGAATCGGTCCCCTATTCCTTATTCTGATCGAATAAGAAACTAGCATTTTCCTACTAAACAAAATATTAAAATGAACCAAACAGACAAATAAATCAATGAAAATCATTGTTAATGTAGGTTGGGTATAAACAAACATTAATTGCAGTACATCTCTAATAAGTTTCTTTTAATGATAACCTAGTTCCTTATTCGGATTGAAAAAGGAATAAGGAACTGGTTCCTTATTCCTTATTCAAATCGAATAAGAAACTGCCATTTTCTTACACACCCATACAAATAAAATGAACCAAAGAGACCAATATATAAATGAAAATCATTTTTTAAATGTAGGCTTGGTATAAAAACTATGTGTTGTAGTACCATTCTAAATAGTTTTTTGCGTCATAGTAACAAGTTTTTTTTTGTCGTGGCAAAAAGTAACCAGGTGCACTATCTTCGGAACAAACGGACTGGTTACCACCAAGACCAGCGCTATTTTGTCGTTTATCACGACCTTTAATCTGGTGTCAGCGTTAAAGATCGACAAATGTCCCGTTGGCATCCAAGATGAAGAAGACGCGTTTTCGGGGATATAAACTATATTTAAATATAAGCACTCAAGTAAAGTTGGTATACGCATTTGTTTTTGAATTGAAAAACAAAATACGGAGGCATCTCTATGAAACTTTGCAGATTTCTAGAGGCTCCTGAGTCGCCTTTATGGTGACGTCAGTGAAGTCGCATTGACGAGAACGCTGTCCGAAATATTAGCATTCGGTACGAATACAGAGCGGAACTGTCACGATAAGATCGGCGAGGGACTGTTTACCAAAAAAGCCATCACCGTTTTGTAGACCCCACATTCAATAGTCGTGTGCCGAGGTTTAAGGTCGCCGGATATACCGCTGGTCTACATGAGCGAGAAAACGCGGGTTCGCACTTAAACAAATCTATGAAGAAAACACACTATAACAGGTTGTATGCGCGCATGCGTTTGAATTATAAAATAAAATATTGAGGCATCTCGATTAAACTTTAAAATCTACTTGAGGCACCTACACCGCTGCTTTCGGTGCAGTCTTGCTTTTATGAAAACGCTTTGCATCCTTAATCATATCCCCGTGTAACTGTTTAGGTATAAGAACGGTATGTGATAGCTAAAACATGACTAGTATTCGGCTATCGGATAGTCTTCTCCAGAAGTTAGGGTCATAAAGAACTGTATCAGAGAAGAAATCTTACATTAAAAATAGCCAATAATAACAAATATAAAGCTGTGCTATTCTACAATGATCCGAATTTAAATATCCGAAATTATTGCCTCTGAATAAGGATTTGGCGTAAAGTTAGTTCCTTACTCGGAAGCCTGTATTTCGGACCATCACTTTCGGATATGTTATATTTAATATGTAGTGTGGGTTTGTTATGCTTGATTATGTTATATGGACGTATTCTGTCACGTGTCTTTTTATATTTAATTCGACGATACATGCTGAAAACAAAACAAGTATTATGAAGACGATGATAAGGAAATGGTATTGCCAAATATATTATATTGAATATATTCAAATATACATTAACATTAACCAAAGAATACTAAATGTCGACGGAAACCGTGTTATATGTAGGTTCGAAGTTATATATATTAATTGCAGTATGTTTATACCTATTATTATTTAATAATAACACATTTCCTAATTCAGTGTGAATAATGAATAAGGAACCAGTTCCTTATACAGAGGCCATAATTTCGGATACTTAAATTCGGATCATTCTCGAATAGCACAGCTTTATATTCGTTATCGGCGATGGTTAATGTAAGATTTGTTATTTATATCTCTGGTACAGGTCTTGGAGTCTTATCTGACCTTTTAGATATCTTGTTCCGTTTTCATAAGAAAGCTGTTACGAAGGGATATGATTGAGAATGCAAAAAGATTTCAACACGTCTCCATAAAAGAAAGACTGCATCGGAAGCAGCGGTCCAAGTGCCTCTAGAAGACTGAAAAGTTTCCTTACTCAAACCGAATAAGGAACTATGTTATAATTAAACACAACAAAGTAGAAATGCACTGCAATTAATATTTTTATACCCGTCCTACATTTACAATAATTTTCGTTGATTTATTCGTCTTGTTGGTTCATTTTTATTTATAATTTATAGAAAGAACATACCAGTTCATTATTCGATTTGAATAAAGAAAAAGGAACCAGTTCCTTTTTCCTTATTCAAACTGAATAAGGAACTGGATTATTATTACTTACAACTAAGAAGAAATATATTGCAATACGTACTTTAAATATACAACCTATGTATAATGATGTTCATTTACATGTTGATAACTTTGAATCAATTTCATTGATGTTAAAGTAAAAAAATGCCAGTTCCTTATTCGGCTTGAATAAGGAATAAGGATCTGGTTTCTTTTTCCTTATTCAGCCGAGAAAAAGGAACTGGATTTTAAATATAAACAAACATGTTGAAATTTACATGTGCTTTAGGTTTTGGGGATGTGAAGTTAGTATTCGAATTAGAAAATATCGGTTTGGTTTAAACAATAAATCCTATGCAAGCGCGAGGAATAAACATGAATATGTAACGTAATACATAAATTAAATGTATTTGAGTCATTTTGTTTTGATTTACATAAGAATTGTATACATATTTTTTCTTTAAAACCCTATATCAAATATATAAATTTCAAATAAGGAATAAGGAACAGTTCCTTATTCCTTATTCGAATACGGAATAAGGAAAAAGAAACTAACTTACTCTCCATACTTGATTCAGGGGATTCTTGTAAGAGCTTCATCTTGTCCAGTCTCAGAAAGTTGCAATAATATTGCTCTGTTGAGCAGTAATTGTACTACAATTGTTTTTTTAATATTATTTATTTTGACCTTGCGGTCAAGGATAACCCATGAAAGTGCAAGCACTTATTTCCAATGGGGTCCTTCGGTTTTTTGCTGAAGAGACAGCATGCAGAAGAGACAGTATTGAGATATGGTTTATTCAAGATACATTAGACATTACAGTCCATGAGAACACATGTATGTTGAATATGTTTATACAACAAAATGCATGCAAGTGGTCATCAATAAATACTAGTTCATGGCATGATTGATCATATACAAACTATATTATGTTCTATACATACATTGTTAAAAGATACATGTATTTCAACATAAGTTAACATAAAAAAGCGCTATTGACAGCGAGAAGTCAACTTTTCTGACATATATATTACTCAAAATAATATTTATAGACATTTCTTGGGATAAATGCTTTATGAACATAAATCGCTAAATTTCTGTTAATTGTTTGGTTATCAGATTGCATTAACTCTATAAATTTTGGAATATTTGGTCTTTTCCAGTAATATTTGTATATGTATATCTTTCTAATATCAATGTATAAGGAACATTAAAAAAAATTAAATTTATCCTCCAAGACATTGCAATGTTGACATTTTCTTTCCTGGTATGGTATAGATTCTGGTTTATGCCACATGCCTGACTCTATTTCCAATCTATGTGAAGATACTCACATATAGTCGGCATAGATTAAACCTAAACTTATCAATAGTAACATCATTTAAATAAGGCTGGAATTCAAATTTACAAAAAAAGTTATAACTTACTGCTCTTGATGAATTACTCAATTCAGACATCCAATTTTGTATAAAAGCATCATTTAATCTGGATTTAACAAGAGATAAAAACACTTATCATCACCTACTCCTTGGTTTATCCATGCATAATGTAGTTTCAAGGACAGCAGCAAGTTACAAACAGCTTTAGCCCATGTGTGCATATTTGGTTTACTTATCAAACTGTTAAACATATGTAAATATATGCACTTCACATATTTATGGTCTTCTAACTGGATAACTTTAAGCCAATACCTTATTACATTAACTGCACGTTTACAATTAAGGATGTTCTACCAAGTTCTCCATACACAAAATTATTTTGAGTTTGAATTTTCACGCCTAATAATTTTTTACAGAAACTTAAATGTACTCTCTCAAGTGTCATGGATTCATTGAGATACAAGGAATCCTGGTGCGATACCCTAGCTCTTGGTTCTTTTATGTGCTCAGTGTATAGCACCGATACACGCGAGAATTACCTGAGTTTCATACCAGTACATCTCAAATTGGGTCGGAAACACTTGAAGCATTTCTGAAATTTCCAGTGCCCCGGCCCGGAATTGAACCGGAGACCTCTGGAATGGTAGATCAGTGTGTTACCACTCGACTACCGCACCACCTAAATTTTATCCATGTGCCTTACTTAATTTGAAATGAACAGATATAAATGTCGTTGTTTTACTCTGGCCAGTCGAAGTCAGATGGATTTATTTTAAATTGATAAATTGGTATGTTACACATTTTATCATTTGGTGAATGTCCGTAAATTATTGCATAAACTCTATCTATAATGCCCTCTTGTGGGGTGCAGAAACTTGACAAAAGGAGGGCTTGGACGGAAGAAATCGTGCATTAACAAGGCGATTCACGTGCCGTTCAAGCCCTGTTATGTGTTTTTCATATCCATAATCTGGTCCACACGCAGTTACTTCCCTTCTCCAGCCTTCGACGACGGCGTTCGACGACTTTCCAAGCATAAATGGGGAACTGAATAAGCACAAGTTTCCTCATGCATGCAGGGACTTTTCAACTTATACCATCTGCACTTTCTTGACAACAGCTTTATTGTATTGGCAACGTCAATGAAGTTAAGGTTATTTACTCAACACTTTCAAAAGACTATGCTGTAAATTTAAGTGATTATGTACCTTAAACGATCCTGCTGTAAATTCCAAAATAATTCCTCATTACTTAATTTGCGCGGCTGCATTTCAACTTTGCATTAATCCACTGCTTAAACACATTTTAGATCGTAAACTGCCTATCCGAAGGTAAAGCCTCGTCATTTCGGATGATTACCGAGTGAGGCATATGTAAAACACAACCTTGAACTGTATTGAAATAATCGAATTATTTTGTCGATGTCGAATGAACAAAACATTGTTTTCAATGATATTTTAATTTATTTTGGTATGTGTGATTTGTTAATGCAATAATAGCGAAAATACACATTTTCTCGGACATGATCATCTGCGGGCGCTCTAAAAATCCGTTCCTGAATTTTCCCGAACGGATTTTTCGAGCGCCCGCAGATGATAATGCCCTCGAAAACGTGTATTATCCCTATAAAGATGAATACAATACACGCTTATTTAAGAGGTAACAGACAAATGTAACGGTATATAAAACTAGTGTTACGGTTGACAAACCCGATGTAAGTTCAAATCCACTTGCGCTACATGTTTTTTAAATAAATATATATTGCATAAATCACTATTTCGTATTAAATATAAATATTATGCTTACATTTATGTTATATTTATTTATTTAACCAATGAAATGTGGAAGAATTTAATATTAAGAAAATTAGTGTTACGTAGAAACGTTTTATGTATTGAGCATATTCATCGAGGCGATGCAGTCTCACGTTTACACCTTCTTTTACGCAACTTACTGAGAAACATTACGACCACCTGAAATTTATAAAAGATGTTCTCAATGTTGTAATACAATAAAGAGATTCAGCTGATAAATGCAACAGCCTCATTTTGACGTGCTTCAGAAAGTTAAAAATCTATTTTTTAATACCAGAAACTTAACTTTGAAATGCACTGAAATGACATCTATGTTTATTTACACGTATAAATTATGTGAATAATTCTTGAAAAAGTGGAACGTTCAAATCCTCTATGTATTTTTACAATAACCGTTAGGCGGTGATCACAAAACTAATAAGTGTAGGTTTATACATTATATTTTGTTTAATTCTTATGATGCCATTTCTGTACCTTCCCTATTTAAGGTTTTTGAACTGTAATACGACATTTTGATTTTCTGTTCTTCGCATATATCATATTGCCATGGTATTATGCATCAAAAATCAAAGTTAAAGACAAATTACCGGAATAACTATAGATTCTCAGACATTTCAAATTTCCAACTATCAATCTTTTCCCCCTATTTATTTTCATAATGTGCACTCGGGTAGGAACGGATTTTTCGAGCGCCCGCAGATGATCATGCCCTCGAAAACGTGTATTATCCCTATAAAGATGAATACAATACACGCTTATTTAAGAGGTAACAGACGAATGTAACGGTATATAAAACTAGTGTTACGGTTGACAAACCCGATGTAAGTTCAAATCCACTTGCGCTACATGTTTTTTAAATAAATATATATTGCATAAATCACTATTTCGTATTAAATATAAATATTATGCTAACATTTATGTTATATTCATTTATTTAACCAATGAAATGTGGAAGAATTTAATATTAAGAAAATTATTGTTACGTAGAAACGTTTTATGTATTGAGCATATTCATCGAGGCGATGCAGTCTCACGTTTACACCTTCTTTTACGCAACTTACTGAGAAACATTACGACCACCTGAAATTTATAAAAGATGTTCTCAAGGTTGTAATACAATAAAGAGATTCAGCTGATAAATGCAACAGCCTCATTTTGACGTGCTTCAGAAAGTTAAAAATCTATTTTTTAATACCAGAAACTTAACTTTGAAATGCACTGAAATGATATCTATGTTTATTTACACGTATAAATTATGTGAATAATTCTTGAAAAAGTGGAACGTTCAAATCCTCTATGTATTTTTACAATAACCGTTAGGCGGTGATCACAAAACTAATAAGTGTAGGTTTATACATTATATTTTGTTTAATTCTTATGATGCCATTTCTGTACCTTCCCTATTTAAGGTTTTTGAACTGTAATACGACATTTTGATTTTCTGTTCTTCGCATATATCATATTGCCATGGTATTATGCATCAAAAATCAAAGTTTAAGAAAAATTACCGGAATTACTAAAGATTCTCAGACATTTCAAATTTCCAACTATCAATCTTTTCCCCCTATTTATTTTCATAACCATTTAATTTACTGTTTTGAACCAAAACATTGATAGAGCAATACTTATTTGGTATTATATATATATATATATATATATATATATATATATATATATATATATATATATCTATATATATATATATATATATATATATATATATATATATATATATATATATATATATATATATATATATATATATAGATATATATATATAATACATAAATATCTTATATATGTATTCATGTAAGCAAATGATGACTAACACGTGGAATAGAGAAACTATAGCATCACAAGTGTTGTTGTCTCTTCTCAGAAAACCAGAAAAAAACTAGTCGTAAGTCATTTAAAAATATTTTGTAAACAATTACGACATAAGGTAAATACAACGATTGAGCTTAGACATTTTTTCTAATATTTATTTGGTCGCAAAATGTTTTGGTTTCAACGAACATATTTCAATTTCTAGCTTTATTTGCAAGGGTACCAACACATTTTAAGTTTCAGCTTCACTCGCAAGGATTGCCACGTTTTAACAAATGAATATGTCATAACTATGATGCAGTTGAGAACTTTGGTTGTTGCATAAATGTATGGAACATATCGCATTTATATAGAACTATCATACACTGCTTACAAGTATTAATAACATGTAGTGCATCTTATCCGGGATTTTCCAAAATGCAAAAGCTTCTTCATCATAGAAGCATTTGGAATTCGGGGATGAATATGAGAATAAACATCTTGTTTTGATTTTGACCAAATTATCGTAGTTTTACGAACATTCTCGGAGACTGCTCGGGGTAAGGAACATGTACGGAATAAGGCGATATTACATAAAGTTCATTAAGGTCTAAATCCTTAAGTGATAATTGCTAATTTGTGAACATGGTTTTAGTTAATATTAGCCCCGCAAGGTATCTATTGACCGTTCCATTGCGGGTCTTTATGTCGATTACGCAGAGCAGATAGGTCTACGACGGTCTACGCGTTTAAGGAACTTTTTCACAGATTTTGGCATGTATTGAAGTTTGTCATTAAATGCTTTCAATGTGATAAATGTAAACAATGGAACTAAATAGCTCCTGTAAACAAGAAAACAATTAAAGAAAGAAAAGAGTAATCCTCAACTGGGCTCGAACCACTGACTCTTCGAATTAAAGTATTGCACTCGGCCATTGTTGCTCATAGCGTGTGTGCAGTATTTTATACTGTTTATAAACAATCTTCGCAGTGTCACAAAATATAAGGATAATAACAGAACTCTAAAAACTATTCAATCGTTTAGCGTTTGCAACGCTTTATAATTGTCACTTCAACGTTGTTTGTATTACCAAGCGTATGTTAAAAATGCAATTGGAATTTATAAGTTGTTATTTAGAATACTTAGAGAGGCTCAGCATGAGTGTTTGGCAAACATTAAAACGGCTTGAGATACGGCAGTATACACTCATCATATTGTCAAATTTGCAATAAACGTAAGTCACATTTATCTACAATAGAGTCATTTGTCTGGAAAAGAGTGGTTTGGCTTTTAATTTATTTAACAATACATTTTTAAATCACAAAAATAACAATTGTTAATAATCAATGCATACATTAAATAATGTACCTATATACACATTAATTATGATACTAACATTGTCTCGCAACCATATTAATTGTGTATTGCTGAATCTAAATGTGACTGCTTGACATGCATCGTTTAACCAAACATACTCTGTCTTCACAAAAGAATGGAACACTCCTTCGGACAAACCTCTTCGGACAAACCTCACTATCTTATTTCATAGAATACACTTGTTTGTTCACATTAAATATTCTTGGATCACTTTCGATTTTCGTTTAACTAACCTAAGATCGACTGATTATTTTGAGTTTAATCCTAAATGCTTCCCTCAAAGTCCTTATTTATTTGAATACAACGTCTCCATACGGGGAAACATACCTGTTAGAAACGTTCAGACATATATTTATAAAAACAAAGGGAATACTAATCCTATTTTTTGTGTATCTACTTGCATGTAATTCAAACGACATTTATCATGCTATATGTTAGAAATAAGTTAACCGTAAATCGGTATGTTATTGTTAACATATTAATGTATCTTGCCATGTGTCACTGAATTTATAGGTTGATCCACTGATGTTTTTTTACGAGAAATAGTTAAACGTAGAACTGTTAATATTACAATTACTAGAAGCATACTTGGAAAACTATTAACACTCAGCTATCTGTTTGTTGTTGTTCAACCTTATTTTATCAAACTTTACACTGACGGCCGCTGAAAACAATAATCTAGTTCAAGATTTGCATGAACCTATCTTGTTTTTGAATAAAATACAAACGAAATGGATTCAACCATGAATGAGTGAAAAACAATATTATGAAAAGCTCAACTGAAATAAAATAGTAACATCTTGCTACTCAGCCGCTGATGCATTGTGACTGTATTATTTTTTATATGAATAACATATTTTGTGTAAAATAATTCGTATATAAAACAACACTGATTACAATGTTGATCTAGAGATGCTTACATCGCATTCTGGAAAAAAATTTTGTTTGACAACCCCTTACATTTGTTAACCTATGTATGAAATGTGTTTGAGACTAATGTTTTTCTTACAAATCTTCCTTATAAAAATAAGAACATGACTAGTGATTCATGCACAAACTAGAAAACAGTTTTTAAAATATTTACTTGATGTTAAATGCCTACCTGAAAGTATTAATATATACTGGAAGTATAACGGATATTACATTATATGTGAGCATTTAAGAATTGTTTACACAAGTACTTGATGCTTTTGACAAATACAAGATGGTCAAACTAAAAATACAATTTCACACCAGCAGAGAAATCGCAAGTTTGTAAAGGCATATGTAAAGAACATAATGTAAATACAAATCTGGATTACGTCAAAATATGAACATAATGTTTATAAAACAAACAAAAATTTCGCATGGAACATATTTCTGAACATCAAGAAATTTAAATCAAATTTTTTTAGGACAAAACACACACACATAATATACTTGCTACAAAGTATTACACCAAACTCGATCAACTTATGCAAAGATCCGAACGCCTAAACTCAAATATGTATGTGTATGTCATTTATTGTGTACATTGATATGGGTTTGACCACAATGTAAACAATAACCCTCAACATAGAATACGCATGAAGTGTTGCTTTTTTCATTGTATACAAATTACTTAACCCCTATTTAGGCATACGAATTTATTTAAGTCAGCAAATATGATAGAGTAACATAATTATCTGAATTATTTTAGGGTGGCGTATAAAAGCAATAAACAGATGTTATTCCTTCAAATAAACGCACAAACTAATTTAGAAACACATAGAATATTTGAAAAGTTTACACAATTTAGGCAAACTTGTATTGTTTGATCATGTTAATCTTCAGTTGCAGAAACCAACCACACACGACATATTACCAACAATTTTCTTCTCAAGTTCTTTCCCTGCTGTTATCACCGCATTGAAATGAAACATCATCACAACATAAAATCTATGATGCACCTCACGTGTTGGCTTTACATAAGATTCTTAGTACCGGTAATCTGCATTTGTATAAAGTATGCACATTATCGCGAAAACTGTATGTTTAATCAGACCCAGTAATGACATAAGAAAGAACCACCATGTGTTTGATTTAGCACCAGGAGTCAGTTTTTCAATTTCTGCTAGATGTCTTCTACCGTCGGTCAATTAATACCTGAAAAACAAACTACCATTGACGAAGACGAAAACTGACGTAATTGCTCGCACTAATTTTCGAAAGCACGTCCGTGTTAGTACATATCAATTGAATAAATGCCATTAGTAAGTTTTGGATGGAATTCACAATACCCGTATTATTGTATAATAATAATAACTTACATTTTATGCTGTCATGCAAACATCCTTTTGTTAGGACAAGAATCGCTCTTTGGCATGCGTCCGCCGATAATCCAATATCTTTTATGATATTAAACCAGGGGTTATTCGTAAAACAATGTAATATTAAATAAACAGAAATAGTATATAAATCGTCAGCTCTGCATGTACCGCGTTCTTTGATGGGCAAATAACGAAACAAACATAATTTGATTGAAATAGGCTAGTGAAAATCCACCAAAATTTCTTGTTCGAAAAATGAAACAATAGTATGCATAGGATTATAAAATATATTATAATTATAGTCGCGACTTCTAGTGACTTCAGAATGAACAGCTAATCGACAAATGCATATAAAAGACAAGCATACATAGATCAGAGTAATTAAAAAATAAGAACACAATTTATTATTAACTAATTTATATGTTTACATCAGATTAGAATGTATCTATAAATATATAAGATACCTCTGTTTGTCTGAAAATTGCTTATAAGCAAACATCCAAGCCGATCGTTCAATCCACGTTTTCAACATGTGGGCAATCAGGAAGAGACAAGCACTGCCGTATCCACGAAAGCTCGCCAACTTCAAAACGTCTTACCTTACGTATTGGTTAATAACAGGTGCATTTGCTCACGGTCACAATTTGTTTTGAGCAAACGTTATTTACGTATTCGGAAATGCCCAAGCCGCTGGCATAAAGTCGATGCATTACGTTTGTGTTTCTTCAGTACCAAAAGTCTTATTGCGAATGGTAAAGATGATTTTGGTAGAAGCTATTATAACAATAAAAAGGGATTCCTACAACGCTCCCTTGTAGATCCGAAAAAAATACTCAAAATTACAATTTAAATAATGTTTATGGTAATAAGATTCCGCTCACAACTAGTTAATCTTAAAACACATTAATATTTGTCATCAGCAAGTGTGGTAATCAAGTAATAAACTTTATAATTATTTTGAATAAGTCTCACATATTCAGTACTAAATACAAAGCGGAAAAGCCAAACTTCGAGATTTTCAAAAATGCTCAAAGAAAGAAAATTTTATTAGAAAAGAAAATTGCTTTTGAAAAAGATAAACTTGATCAACACAATAAAAACAAGAGCACCGCATAACGGGTGCCACGCTCGGCTGCGAAAGCTTGTCAGTTTTTTTTTAGAGGCCACAGTGACCTTGACCTTTGACCTAGTGACCCAAAAATGGGTGTAGCGTGTAGAACTCATCAAGGTGCATCTACATATAAAGTTTCAAAGTTGTAGGTGGAAGGACTTTGATTTTGACACGACTAGCTGGCTATGACAATACCTCGGGTTTTCTCCGAAAACAGCCGAGCTACTAACTCCTTAAAGAATCTTGCCTATATCCGTTTTTCCTTATGATACTTCTTTTGTAACTGTGTTTATTTCTTTTTCCTTCCTCTTCCCCCTTTTTAGTTAATCTTATAACTACCAAAACAAGTGCGTAATTTACGCACACATAAAGTCTGTGCGTTTTTCTAAGGTAATAAACATAACGTGTCTTTTTTTTTCTTAAATCATTTTCTCTCCTTTATTATTTTAACTTATCTCCTCCCCTTTTTCAATCTCTACAAAAAATTTAATGCATCGTCTCAAAAATTTATTTTATTGTAACGACATGAAGCTAAATACATGGATGTTAAATCACAAAGCGATATTATTCACAGTCATACATTGTCGAAGTTTTTATATGTCTTTAGAATAACGCACAGGATTAACTTTAAATTTTCCTATTCTACAATCTACATTTGCTTCTGTTATTGATTTTTAAAAGGCATACGATTACAAAATAGAGACTTTCTGTGGAAAAAATTGCATGACATTGGTATAAAAGGTAAAATGTTAAGTGCTGTACAATCTCTATATGCTTCTGTATATTCATGTGTAAGAGTTAGCTACAAACACAGAGACTGGTTTACTGTCAAGTCTGGATTACGACAAGGCTGCATATTATCTCCCCTTTTGTTTAATCTTTACATAAATGACCTAGCTATATACATTCAATCGTTTGATATTGGTGTTGATTATGGATCTGATAGAATATGTATATTGCTATATGCAGACGATATTGTCTTGTTAGCTGAAAATGAAAAAGGTTTGCAATGTTTATTAAATGCTCTTAATAACTGGTGTAGCAACAACGATATGTATATAAATAGCAATAAGAGTGAATTTGTCCATTTTAGACCTGTATCTATGTGTAAAACATTTGTTATTAAAAAATGTGGTGATCACATATTAACTAGTGTTGACAAATATCTGTATTTAGGACTTATGTTACAAGAGCACTTTGATTTCAATGTCACTGCAAAGGTAGTTGCTAAAAGTACAAGTCGGGCTCTTGGTCTTCTTATAGCTAAATGTAAATCTGCTGGTGGAATTCCATATAACGTATTTACTCACCTATACGATTCAACAGTTTGAACTACAATGAGTTACGGCTCTGCTATCTGGGGTTATCGTTCTTACTCGTGTATTAATGCCGTGCAGTATTGCGCCATGCGAGATATGGTTCTAGTTGAATGAAAAACATTGTCACCATACGTTGGGGAAGTTTTCCTTATTTTGCTATAGACAAACTATTTGAACGCTCTCAAATAATAATTCTTTACACTGTAACCATCATACATGGTTAAAACATTACAAAATTGTGTTGTTGTGGTATCTAGGCTGAGTTTTAAAATTAGTTTAGTTTGTACAAAAATGTGGCTGCTTGGTGATGTACCTTTTTATTGCTACCTGCTCAGAACACTTTAGTTCCTTGGGGTCTCAAGTGAGCTACCTAGGCCCTTTTTATTCATGTGTTTATGTCATAGCATTTGTTTATGTCATATCATTTAATTTCTGGAAAAAAGTACTGCCTTCTGCATTTTGTTTGCTACATAACTATTTCTTCATAATTATAACTTATGTTGTTTTGTTGTTTTCCATAAGACTAATTTGTCATAATACGTAATCAAAATGATATTTTTTTCTCAGTTTGGTATGAAGATCTAAAAGTTTTCATATACTTTTTAATGGATTATATCTGTGTATAGTCATCTTAATCTGGTTTGAAGTTTCTGCGCCTAAGAACTGAACATTTTTGTGAACATGTGTAACAGAACGTGTTTTTTAAACGTTGATCATCTTTATTTTCATATATGGTTTATGTAATCTTCTCATGTACCTTGTACGTTTGTTAAACTGACTCAAAAGTTGTATGTTCATTGTTAAAAATTTTGGTTGTTGTTTCATGTACATGATCGGGGGGCAAATGTCAAAGTCGATTGAATATGTATATAGTAATCAGACTATAAACACATGCATTTGCATTTGCATTTACATATTTAATTCTATTTTGAACATTTGACAAGATTTTATAGTGAATCACATGAATGTATATGTCCTTATTATTCCGTCCTATTACATTCATGCTACTGACAATGTCGGTAAGCAATAGTCTTTTGATTTGAACAAGTGATTTGTAATGTTCATTAGTTGTCCGTCATCATCATCTTTCTCTGTAATAATTGTTGCTAAAAACAAAATTCTATAAAGGCTTGTGGAAATAAACCAATGGCTGTTTACCGATGCTCCTACTTGACCTCAACCAAAAGACTGGGGTATTCGATTCATTGAAAAAAAATTCATTTAAATAAGTTTTTATTCGCCAACGTCTTTATCCACAGTTTAAAACCATTACAACTAAACATCTTTTGTAAACACACTTGTAATTTCTTTACTAGCTTTTAGAAATCATATGTCTCAGGTGGGTGACCAAATACTTTTTGTCTGTCTTGTTTTTAAATACTCGGTACTATGGGCGTTAGCGCTTTTTATATTAATTTTCATTTGTCGAACATGGTTTGGATTAATGATCATGTTATTTTGTAGATTGCATCATTCGCAGTGTGAATGCAAAATATCTTGCGATAATTGTTAGCTCAAACATACACACAAAAAACATTTGTATTATGTTTAAATGTTTGGACATTAAACGTGACCTATAAACATATTAAAATACTTCACCTAACTTTGCTTCAGTGTATTATGTCTTTTTTACTTAAGAAAAAATAGCAGTGTTTATTTATAATATAATGGACCATTAAGTAGTAGGACATTCTTACAAGATATATGTATTTCTTGTATCACGCTGGTCATGCAACTGGTCATGCGGAAACCTCGATAACGGATGGCACCATGACAGAGCAAAACATGGCAACAGAGAAAAACATCATACATACCGGTTATGATCTTTTAATTCCAATTTTAAACATGTTCTTGACTTATTTTTGCGTATTTTTATTTTGTTGAAATATGTACTGATTAACGAGTTTATGAGGATTTTCGATTGAATTTTTCCGTGTTTTGTCATGAAATTAACAGTTCTTCTGTGAATTTCTTTCTTCCCAAATACGTAGTGCTATACCATTTATCTGTCAAATATGTTTTTTGTCTGAAAACGCAATTATCAGAACAAAAATGAAAAAAACCCTGAAGAAATCAACTCTCGAGCTTGGCTTTTGTTGTTCTCTGTTATCAAAGTGCCATAAAAGTATCCGCATGCCACGCGTGTGTATGGACACAATTGCCAACTTAAAAAAATGCAGTCATGACTTTATTTGCAAGCTACACTTGTATTCAAAGCATACCTTTCTATTCTCTATAGAAAGTATCTTATTGTAAATCGTTAAACACATTATTGTCTTATAGTATTCACTATTGTAGCGTAAATACGCGATATATTGTGTAGTTATTTTGTTCTATTTTATATATAATAACAAGCTTAATAAAGTGTGTATTTTTATACCATCAAAGCTTATATGGGCTGCATGCTCATACCACTGCACAAAACGAAGACAATATTTGAAAGAACTGAGATGTTAATAGGGAAAATTGTATTAAGTGTATGTTTAAGTTGTAATAAACTAATGGTAGTTGGTACTAAAACGATCCCCTGAAATGGTACTTGTTAACGACTTTAAACACATATAAATGTAAAACAGGATTAAAACATTACAAAATAAATACTCATAATTTTAGTATGCTTTTTTCGACAATACAAGCAAGTACAGGCATATTATGCAGTTTAAAGAGAGAACACTTCATGTGTGTTAAAAGTTATTCATCTTAAATCGGCAAGTACATGCATTCTACACTTTTTTTTTTAATTTTGGATACTCATTTAACATGTAAATGGTATTTACACTGTAGCAAAGAGTTCATGTAATGAATTAATTGATAAGAAATACTTTGAAAATGGACCTTGAATTTTTAAAATAAATAACAAAGACTTAACAAGTTTTGAGAACAAATGATAAAAATAAGTCATATTGAATACAACACAACACAAGTAAACATATATATTGTTAAGAACGAGTATTATGTTAATCATTTTCAATATGAATTATATTTACAATTAGATTGCATTAAATTTGTACAATTAAATGAGTTACATCAATTGAAGTTAGAGAAAAGCTGAACAATCTACAAACAAACAAATAAATAGATATATTATTTATGCAGTTCGATATTTTTCACATGCAATTACCTGTAATTTATGTAACATAACAAAGCGCATGCTATATATATATATACATTACAAAGCAAAAAAGTTCACAACAATAGTGTGTACATAGTTCATGCCATGTATACATTACAAACAAAAAATGTTCAGTACAATAATGTGCACATGTTTCACGTTATATATACATTACAAAGCATACAAAGTTCATTACAATCATAATTAAATATTTCACACTACATGTATATACATTACAAATCGTACATGTTCACTACGATAATTTCTACTTATTTCATGATAAATATAAATTGCAAAACATAGTCAATGCACTTATGTGAAGTATGAATAAGTACTGTATAACAATAAAAGGTAAGTGTGATAATGGATAGAACGAATTCGTGCTCTGGTGAGCTAAAATTAATTTCACCTCATTAGTTGCCTCCACAATATATTCTCTTTCTTTGCGGGAAGGGGTCATTGACTTTTTTACCAAACAATATTAATTTTATTTATTTCCAAATTATGAAATGATATTCTTAATCGGGATATTTAAAGAAATTATTCAATACTGTGCTTAATACCCGTTTACAATACAAACAACAACTGTCTTTGCAATGCCAACAACTATGTCTTCAGATGCAATGACAGACGGGTGCTTTTTTCGTATTGCAGCCACGACAAATACGCGAGAATACAACAGTGTGACAAGCGTGAGCTAAATACAAGAAATATGGAAAACGTGGATACACAATTCTTAATGTGAACTGACCGACCAGGAAAAACCGGAGACGATGAACGCTGGAAACCTGTGCCCATTTGTCAGATTACAAACTGAATGTTGGGCCTCATTCAATAAAGCATTTATCTCGTCTTGAGCGTGTGTAGTTTGGCATGATTAAACAACATTATTAATTCGGAACTCGCGCGCTGTGGGGTTTTCCGATTTCTGAGCGCGCGCGGGAGGTACAAACATTGTCATTAATACAGTAATGACCAGTAACGTCGATATCCAATTTGCTTTCCATTCAGTAGTGGATGATAAGTATTTAAACGACAGTAGTGTTTCTTTTAGGAAATGTCAAAATTCAAGTCTTTTATTGTTATTACTATTGTTATTAATAATTATACATAACAAATCTAATACTGATATACATGTATGTCAAACGTTTAATACAGGATTAAAGTATAGATACACTGTTCAGATGTACAGCCCCATATACGAATGGGTCCAGTAGCTAACATCCTTAAAAGACATGAAAGACATAGCAAATAAAAGTCATGTATGTTAAAGCTCGTTAGTGATGTTCTTTACTTTTCAGATTAGATTAAAGAAAAGCATCACAATGGAGCTATATCAATAGACATATAAATATCCAACTGACATGGAATGATATATTAGTTCTAGTACTACGAATGGACTGAGGATAGTAAGGTTTTTGCTGTTTGGTACTTGTCTGCATGATTTTAAATATATTTGAATAGTATAATATAATTTTATATGCGATGGAGTCAATCTCTTGGTAGTTTCGTTAACAAACTTCCATTCAAACTGTATGCCGATGCCTACGCACAGTATATGCAAGGACATAGTTACGTGACCGACGCTGTTTACATGTACATGCAGCATTATATCGTGTTACATAGTATTCTTACAAATTAAACACGATCGAGATTAGTTCATCTAAAGAAAAATGATTAAATCATGGTATTTTTATCAACTATAACGAACGTTTGAGCAGAAAAAGTGGTGTTTAATATTCAGCGATAAGAGAAATTATTGATTCACTCTCTTTTAAAATATGCTAGTCAGCTTTTGTTTGTACCTACCGCGCGTGTTCAAATATCGGAAAAACCCAGACTGGAGAGTTCCGTATAACAACTATTAACAGACAAATGTTATTTTGTGAAAAAACATTCATAGAAAATAGTTCTTTTAAATCAATATCGATGTTTACGAAGTGACTGGCACTTAAGCGATAACTAAATCTTCATACATTTACTCTTTTATTAAATATTTCGGCCAAAGGCCTTCTTCAGTAAACGATTATTAAGACAACTTTACATAGCGTTTTCTTCTGTCGATCATAACGGAAGTAAATACAAAAATATAAATAAATGACGTAACGTTACCCGACGTGAACGTGACGTTACGCGCCAATACTCGGAAGTCGCTACATATTATGAATTGTATGCTGTGTATATATTATTATATAGATATTATACGAATATACCCACATATACATACATATATACACATACACATACATACATATACACATACATAGATATATATATATATACACATATACATATATACACATATGTACATAAACACATACATACATATACACACATACATATACACATACACACATATATACATATACACATACACATGTTCATAATATACATATACAAAATATATATAATGTTTATAAAATAAACATAAATATTATTATTTATTATAAGCCTTATATGCTGTCTATTAATGTTGCCGACTGGAACACACTGTCTTTTACATTACATCCGAACGGTTTCATAGTTTTTAGTCTCTTTATCCACAACGCTTCTCTAATTACACGTTCTTGGCGTCCTGCGATATTTAGCGTCTCCAGGACCGAGAAGTACATATTGTCATCGCAGTGGCTCGAATCGAAGTGGGTAGTGATGGGCTTTTCTTTATGTAGTGTGTTGTTTATGTTGGGGAGACGGAGAGGCAAATCCGAGAACGGATGAGTGAACACTTGCGAGACGTTCGCCTACATAAAGAAAAGCCCATCACTACCCACTTCGATTCGAGCCACTGCGATGACAATATGTACTTCTCGGTCCTGGAGACGCTAAATATCGCAGGACGCCAAGAACGTGTAATTAGAGAAGCGTTGTGGATAAAGAGACTAAAAACTATGAAACCGTTCGGATGTAATGTAAAAGACAGTGTGTTCCAGTCGGCAACATTAATAGACAGCATATAAGGCTTATAATAAATAATAATATTTATGTTTATTTTATAAACATTATATATATTTTGTATATGTATATTATGAACATGTATATGTGTATGTGTATATGTATATATGTGTGTATGTGTATATGTATGTGTGTATATGTATGTATGTGTTTATGTACATATGTGTATATATGTATATGTGTATATATATATCTATGTGTGTGTATATGTATGTATGTGTATGTGTATATATGTATGTATATGTGGGTATATATGTATAATATCTATATAATAATATATACACAGCATACAATTCATAATATGTAGCGACTTCCGAGTATTGGCGCGTAACGTCACGTTCACGTCGGGTAACGTTACGTCATTTATTTATATTTTTGTATTTACTTCCGTTATGATCGACAGAAGAAAACGCTATGTAAAGTTGTCTTAATAATCGTTTACTGAAGAAGGCCTTTGGCCGAAATATTTAATAAAAGAGTAAATGTATGAAGTTTTAATAATTTCCTCCCTCTGGAGATCCAATACATAGAGTATTGATAACTAAATCATTTTTTAATCTGTATTGGTCAGTTTTGCTTCTTCTGATTTGTATACGAAGATGATCACCTAAAAGTTGTATGTAAATGCATTTTAAATGAATTAACTTATCAAAATTTAACAATCCAGCAAAAGCCATAGTAATCATACACACATCTCTATGAATATACACATCTTAACTTCCTACGTATCTTTCACTAAACTTGATTAACGAATCAGTAGAAAAAGGCTCTTTTGTCTGTACTGGTTCTGACAATATTCTATTAGAAGACTCTAATATATTACTTAAATAAGCATTAATAGCAGGACCACACATGATGTGAAGAGAATAAGTCCATTTAATACTATACACAGTTGCGCTAATAAAAGAATGGGAAGTGTGTCTGTCCATTAAATCTGCAAGATACAAAGCAGCGTGAATCGGCGAAGCCGGTAACGCAGACCCACCATGAGCGTGATACAATGAGTCCACTTATTAAAATAGTTAAACTAGTTCATGTTTGTGTTATCAATGTTTGGCTGTACGATGAATCCCGCCATCTTTGACTTTAGATGTCCAAAGCTGACTTCACCCAAGCCGCTTTCGCATGTTTTGTCGTGGACGCCTCTCTCCAAATCTAATCCTGAACAAACAAACATACCACCTAAAACACGAATCGCACTGCAATTAAACCGAAAGATAATGTCCTGCCATCAAAAATACCATTCTATCTTTGACCAGGTTTATTAAGAATATCTGGATTAATAATAACGTACTCTTTAATGTACTCTGCTTGTGTTTATGTTGAAATAACAATGGCCACAAGGAGCCGACTTCCACAGTGGTATTACACAGAGGTAGCTTGACATTTTAAAAATGTAATTGTCCTTATACATTTTCAAACAAGCCGCGGTGGCGGAACTACCCAATAGTGTTTATCTGACTACTTAACGCTAAATGAATCAATACCCGACGTACGAGGGTACCAATATTTAGAATACATTACGTCACATTTCGTATTATAGTCACAGGCAAATCTGTCACATGTTTACGGGCCGAAAAATTCTTCTAGCCGATTATCTATGTCTACAAAAACAGTCGTCACCTTTAGAAGATCCACTTAGAAAATCAGCTTGAACATAGTTTTCTGTAGGTATCCATTTCGGTTCTAAGTGTAAACTATGTTATATACAAACACTGTTTGCCCTAAAAGCAACTTTGTGCAAATAAGACTTTCTGCTACCAACAGCTAGTATGCTTACTACATTCCTGTTATCTGTATTAACTGTAATCTCTAGCCTTTCCAGGCTTTTCATTGAACTTTGTAAAATTCTATCAAAAGCCTCAATTTCTCTCCACGTGAAACTCATCCCACCATCTGATTCTGACCAGCAACCCACTATGTCAGTGCCATCGACGTTAGCGATATAATCCCCAAAGCCAGCTCCACTTGCGACACAGTACACAACAATGGGCTCGTTATCACTAGAGCTAGTTTTTTCTAATTGTGTATATAAATTCCCTTTATTAAACATTGTTTTTTAAATACACCATTTCTTCCAAAGCACCAGAAGTTATTAAAACAGGCAAATTTTACCTTGTTAACAACACTATTTACACGTTTACTGCTATAAATAAATTTATATTCTGAAAGATAAATGTCTTGGCTGTTGTTATACAGTATATTTGGTGCAATTATTGCTTTTGGAAGAGAATATTTTGCTTGTGTTCAGACCATGGTGTTGGGCAGGAAATTTTATAATATTTACATACATATATATTCTTCATTTCCTCCGATATCGAAGATTCGAACAACATAGTTATACAATAATCACAAAGCATGTTTAACATAGAAAGAGTGGCATGATTTACAAAATATGTAATAATGAATAAATATACAAACACAATTTCTTAAAGCCATCATTTCAGCTGTTGTTAAATTTACAATATCACATACCAAAGTCCGAAGCGAAAGTTGGTGTATTATGTGTTAACTTATGAAGCTGTTCTCATTTGAAGTTTGTTATCTAAATAGTAGGTTAATATACAACACGTATTCGATTACAACACTATTTCACTATTATCTATAACTAAATATACTTTACCTTATACGAAAACGAAAATTTGAGCTTAAGTTATGCTATCTATAATATATTGACAATATCATCCTGTAAGTTTCATACCATTAAAAATAAATATTATAGTCGATTTTAAGCGAATGTATCATAATCAAGTTAAAACAAATCACATATGAGTTTGAGTAAAACGAAATTGCTTAAAAGGTCATCTTCAGTTACTGGTAATGCAAAATGTCTACTCATTGGCATTACTGGAAGAATCATAAATTGCATAAATTTGCAGTGCCCAGTCGCTATGTACAATTCCAAAATAAGCTTATTCATTTTGGATTCTGTTTTTTTTACACAAAACCAGATAGTATGGATCGCAATACTGTCGGTGAACTTGTTACAGATTGCACATTTACTTGCAAATTGCCTCGCGATCGCCATACTTAGGATCTTCGTTGACTTATTGTTTATCACAGAGAGTGACGATGGCGGTAAGCGGTCTATCAGCTTCAAATAGCTATGAGTCCTCGAGACATGTAATTTCATTTGCATTTTCTGAGCGTCTTTGTCTGTCTGTCATTCTAACACTGTTTTCGATTGTCCGTTTCCATGCCATCTTTCCGGGGAATACACCACTTTCCAGATACGTTTCAAGGGTAGGCATCAAACTCTACTTATGTAAAAGTCTGTAGATGTCAGGAATCAGCCCTTGCATATTCACGGACTCTAAGCAATATCGTACTAGTCTATGGATGAACACTTTCTTGGCCAAAAATCTAACTGGAAGCCGGCACAGTTGCCACAAAAAATCTCAAGTTTCTCAAAGTCTATCAGTTTTTTCGCGGATTCAATGTTTAAACATGACAATGGAACATCGGTGTTTGTGTTCCTACCGACGTTAAGAATTTGATGAACACATCTTCAAGGGATACTTCAAGTTGATTTATGTCACCATTTAGAATAGTTGCACCATAGCGGCGAGCCGTATTAAGCTTTGGGCAAGACCACATGATCATAAATGTTTCGAAATGTTATAGGATTAATTTCAGCAGGATTTAATCCGCAATGAAGAATAGAATTGAGAGTACCACTCATCTTCGACGAAGCTTCACACATAAGTGCACCGCTCGACATGCTACGGTCACATTTCAGTCCAAGATGTGTGTACGATTCTGCATCCTGTATAGTTTCACGTCCGAGTGTCCAAATACGTTCAGGACGACTGCATCGCTGAATACTATAACTGCACATTTTGATGGATTATATTCAAAGCGCCATTTACACGAATAGTCATAAAATATTTTCACCATGCCATCAAGTACGTGCTTTAAAAATGCAACACGAATCGTCTGCTACTGTAGGACTATTCATATGCATTCCGTACATACAGAAACCTAGACCAGAATGTTCAAGAGCATTGATTAACCCATTTATATACACTAGATAGCAGTTCGTTGAACTTTTCCCGCCTTGATGGGTTCCCTGACGAACAGGGAACCATTTCGATGTATGGCCACGCTTTTTCTCATAACTAGTCATGTTCGAGTATAATTCCATGAATGCGAGCAGTGAAGTGTCGTTTATATTTGTTTGGAGCTTGTAGAAGAAGCCGTCATGCCACACTTTATCGAACGCTTGTCTCCCATCCAAGTAGCACACGTATAGCTTTGATCCACGTTCACGTGCAAAATAAACACTTTCACGTCACGTGAATGACGCTCTCAGACAGCCAAGGCCCTCCTGGAAACCACACTGTTGAATGTTAAGGTCGGCCATCATATTTGTACTACATCGTTTTAACAGCACAGATTCAAAGAGCTTTAATACAATGGAGGTAAGATTTGTAGCTCTGTAGCTATTCGTATTGTCCTTTGGTTTCGATCCTCCTTAGTGTAGGGTTATTATTACACCACGCTTGAGAACGTCAGGAATGTACACTGTACGAAGAATTGCAGTGAAGAGATAAGCTAATGATGGCGAAACACTGGCTTGAGAAGCTCGTTTATCATACCATCATATCCAGGAGCCTTTCCCTTCGGACAAGAACGTATACACCTCTCAATGTCTTCGGGCGTTACAGTGGCGTTGCTGTCGGGTATCAATGTCTCACGCAATTACCCGACGTTCTGTGACACATGATCACGCCATTTGCCATCAAAATATTCAGAGTTAGATGGCGAATAAAGTCTTTCTGCGTCTAGTTCTATTTTATTATACATACTTTGCCCATCCTCCTTTTACATCGTGGACAATAAACAGTTACGTTGTAACATACTGGTGATTCGCAAAAAAACAATCCACCACACGGTTTACCATCGTTCTGCAGCGTGTTCAAACACACAGCCCTCCGTATTCTTTCATTGCACATGATGCACGTAGCGTTTTCAGGTATCTGTGCATTTTCTTCTTGCAAATCTGCAATGATTTTTAATCGAGCATAACGATCAGTAAACAGTCATAACAGAAACAACTACTGATAATCTATACTTGAAGCAGTAAGAGGTTGGTTATATCATCCTGTTCTGTGTATGAAGGAACATAAGTAGATAAGAGCAGTACTATTTCAGTTTAATTGTTTCTTAGTCAAGCTCACCAATATTGAAATTAGTACTGACCTTAATGCATAAATATAATAAAATTAAGTTACAGTCCAACCAAATTGATAATTGACCTCAATGAGCATAAATTATACGCTTGGATTGTTTCCCATATTGCATTCGGTTTTGTTCGTGCACGTTTCGCACGTGTTAAGAGTATAATTAGTAAGGAACGGTTCGATCGATTTAAATCGCATCTTGGACCCGTATTCATCAACCCATTCTTTATTTCAAGAATAAAGAATATAATGAGAACCAAGGAACCTATGTCCAGCGTTTTAATATATACAGGCCAACACTAGTGATTATTTATAAAATGTTCTAAATGAAGAATGATGAAGGTAGAGGAGGTTAATGCCAAGAGTGACTTACTTCATCAATTGTGCAGCGATCTCCACGAACTCGGTCGTATTAAACGCAAAAATGAATTTGCTTTCTGGAAATGTACATATCTTGCAATTTTGTAACAATTGTTGGATCAATGTTAAGAAATAACACGATACACAACTCGCGTGACCTACTCGTCGACGATCTGACCCGAACAAAGACTGAAATCTTCACGGAGTAAATGGTATTTTACCTGCAAAATTCACGGACCTTGGTACCATAATTCATGAAAAAACATTCTGACCGTTCTTGCCGATAAATTATGCATCAAAACTGTCCAGCACCTTTTGAAACCTTTGTTTACATACATTTCAATTGGCCGACATTTTAAACACACGAGCGATTTGATTGGTCCAACGCGAAGGTGTGTCTTTACTCTTTAATATTATTAGTTGGATCGGATCAGATCGTCGACGACTAGGTCACGCGTTTTGTGTATCGTGTATCGTGTTATTTCTTAAAATTGGACCCAGCAATTGTCAATTGTCAAAATATGACAAGATATGTACATTTCCAGAACGGAAATTCATTTCTGAGTCTAATAAGACCAAGTTCATGGAAATCGCTGCACAAGTGATGAAGTAATGGCTGTTCAAAGCGATGCATAATATTTTCGGTATATTTTGATTTGAATACCTTGTATATAGGTCAGGATGCCGAGGGGTGGATGTGGGATCACTAGCGGCGTTGGTAAGCTCGTGGACGGTGTCTGGTGAGCGGGCCGGTCGGTGTTGGCTTGGCCGGTGAAGGTTGCGCTTGTGGGGGCACAGCGGGTACTAGGCGCTGCAGACTGAAACAAGACGGAATTGACTTACACGACGGCCTACTCACTCCATTTCCGCTCCAGACAAACACACAAAGACATATACAATACATAAAAAATAACCCATACAGCACACCCTCATAGCAATCCCACGTTTAGCTTCTAAATTACCACACATCATCCAACAGGCTTTATATATATATATATATATATATATATATATATATATATACCAATACATAGTGCCAGTTACGCGGTCTCTGTAGTTTTCAGACTGTACTTACGAGGTCAATATAAAAAACGGGGTCTATATACAACCCCGCAATCTAGGCTCCTTTAATTACTATGAGGGGGGTGTAGGGGAGGTAATGCAATCAAATCTCACAATAAGGTCTTAAATCGAAAACCACAATCAGGTCTGAAATTGAAATTGTATATACCTCGCAAATAAGTTCGCTATATATTTCCTTGTATAAGACGTTAAATAAATGACGTATTTATATACAATAATAATAGTAGGTACCCCTATATACCTTAATTCGTGTTTATATCGGATAAAAAAGGGTATGGAGATACATGTATTTAAAGTGGGAACCCCATAACCTATTTCTAAATCAGAGACCCCGTAACTGGCCATATGTGTGAATATATATATATATATATATATATATATATATATATATATATATATATATATATATATATAATATTATAGTTCATGGCTCCTTTATCTTTCGGCATCAAAATTACTCATCTGAGGAGCCACAGATGTACATGCATGGCTACCAGTGCACATTAAGGGTTCAGTGGCAATCGCGCTCTGGTCTTCTACTCAAAATTAATTCTTTGGCAAATACTCGGGCTGCCGGGTGTTAAAATTGACCTACTTTGGCTCAAAATTTAAACTTCTGCTGCCCTGAAAGATCCCCAGGGTAAGTCAGTACATTAAGTAGTCGCAAAGACTCGACGATGATATGTAAATAAACTCTGACTTACACACACATCGAGAAGGACATCTGCCTCTGTTTCTAGTTCCGGGAAGGAGTATGTGTTTTTTTTATATCATCAATGAATACCGAAATCAACCGAAAACATATCAAAATGTGACATTTGTGCATTGTGTGTTTTATAAGTGTATTTGTTATTGTACGCTTCCTTCAAAAAGTACAACATTTTACCATATTATATGACTTGTAAGTGCACACTTTAATTAAATCAAATATATTTGAAGATATACAGCATTTTTTTACGGTAATTTTACTATTTATATTTAAAGCTTTCAATATTGACAGCATAATTCTTTTAAACAAAACAAACGCGATAAAAGTAATTATTAAAACATACGGCTTTGGGATTTGGTTGATCACAGGACGAGTACAGCGGGAGACCAAACACAGTTGAAGTTGTCTGATATACATGTATTTCTTCGCCTTCGTCAGACGAATCCAAATCGTTAATCTGGAGATCCTGCGCAGTTGAACTTGTCTGAGTTGTCGGGTCGCCTAGATTATCGTCGTCGCACGAATCCAAATCATTCAGCAAATTCTCTAAAACCAATCAGCGTCCTCAATTACAACAAATGTGATATAGCGTTTAAAATTCGCATGTGTTCGTGTTGTTGTTATGGTGGTTTCGTTTTACCGTTTAGTGTTTAAGTTTTAAACTAAAGCTAGAAAAATGATTTTCTTTCCGTATCATTTTATGAATTGAATCATATACATTGTTTACTTCATGTTTACTACATATATTAAACAATATATATCATATTACAACATGGCCGAATAAATTATTTAATAAGTTTTCATCTATATCATGGAAAATACCATTGTTAGCCATGCTGCTTGCTTTTTCTCAAAATCAGAGTGAAGAGCTGTCTTGGCAGATCAATCTATTTCCGGATTTTTTGCCTGCAATACAAATAATTCTATATCATCACTTGTTTTATCGAATAAGAGTTTGAAACATACCGGTACATAACATACAACATGCAAATATAAACATCATATATGGCTATACATCGTTATTCTTTCTAAAATGACTATCAATATTTCTAATCCAACTTGCAAAAATAACCGTTGTAGTACAGTATATTTAAAAAATATTCAGCACTTCTCACCTGGTCTTAAAGGGAAATGTGTAGAGATTAAATCCTCAATCGTGTTGACAATAATTTGGCAATGGCGCATTAGAAGTGTACAATACATTTAAATGACATGCGGAATGAAAATATTAGATTTTACAATTCCTCAGTCAATTCAAGAAATACTGCATCTCTTCATTCGAGAGACCCATGCTCAATACTAGAAACCAAAAATGTATATGACGTGTGGGTAGCTATCTTACTTCTTATATCTGTTCATGCAAGGAGAGAACATTCATAGTTGAGGCCCTCGCTGATTGCAGTAACAACGATGTCATATTAAATACACAGGACTCAACACAGTGCGTATTTTTCAAATAATACTACTGATTGTATGCTTTTCTGTGCAAACAACTCATCTTACTTGTTGGATAAACCATCTTCATAAACAAAACAAAAATAAAATTCATTAAACTTAATGGTAAATTATGTTTTTTTTATTTTTGTTTTAGTAATTTAAGCTTAAATGGCAACTTTATATGAAAGAATTTTCGTAGTGGCCATCCTTATTGTCTTTAACCATTACTTGTACACAGTAAGAATGTGTTAAAGCACTTGAACACTTTATGTGAGTTGTAAATAACTATAACGTCTGCCATAATTTATTGTTTATGAAATAAGATCCGAGTGCATTTTTACATTGCTAACCGAATTCGCACACTTACCACACAAGTAATGTTGACAAACAAATCGCAATACAAGTATAACGTTAAGCCTTAATTTCTTGCGTGAAACGGTTCACGATGTGCAAACACGTGAACTATTAACCATGAATGTACAATCAGCAAGGAACAAACAAAAAATAATGAATAGAACCACAGGTGGTTAGCGTGTTGCTATGATATTAATTACTGAAAACATCATTTTGAATGATAAATAATCATATTATAACGAAAAATTAACTTTTCTGAAAAAAATCACTATCAAATATATATATATCAAGGTATGCAACTCAAAATCACCCCAAAACGGGGTGCATCGCTTTGAACAGCCATTTCTTCATCAATTGTGCAGCGATTTTCACGATCTCGGTCTTATTCAACGCAGAAATAAATTTCCTTTCTGGAAATGTATATGTCTTGCAATATTTTTATAAATGCTGGGTCAACTTTTAAGAAATAACACGATACACAACTCACATGTCCCAGTTGACAATGATCATGCAGTCTTTATGAATGAAATCTCCAGTTGTAAAGACACGCCTCCGCATTGGACCAATGAAATCACTCGTGTGTTTAAAATATCAGTTAGTTGAAATGTATGTAAACAAAGGTTTCAAACGGCGCTGGACAGTTAGTCTTGATGCATAATGTAACGACAAGAACGGTAATAATGTTTTTTCATACGTTTTATTGAATTATGGTATCGAGGTTCATCAACTTTGTAGGGAAGATGCCCTTTACTCCGTGAAGATTTCAGTCGTAAAGACTGCATGATCATTGTCAACATATCAAAACAACTTTTAAAAAGATTTGCCTCAGAAGCTATAGCATTGTATTTGGTATAAAATTGCAAATCTATCATCTAAAAGGGTGTTTTAATAACATGCCGCTGCGTTCAAAACTTAAGTAATTTATAATTCAACTTGCTTTATATTTCGACAAGCGGCTTTTGGGGTATTCTTTTTTAATAATATGACAAACTCTACTTATAAATAGTAATAACTAGGGTCCGCGAAAGTTCCATACCGATCAATGTGGTTCATTTCTTATGTATTATTAAGACTACCATATGAATATTAATTTATAACCCTATTAAAATATTTCTTGTTTGTCCTTATTTTGTTTATTGAAATGAACATATTTATAATTCATAATAACATTGTATAGGATCCGTGTGAATGGGGGTTGGGGTGTAGTTACCACGAAAACAATATGTTTTTAGTACGCGCCACATTTGAAATGCTGTCATCACACACGGAATGTATTATCGTTTTTCACTACACCCTGTAGACAGAGTGCTCTACTCATAGGCAAAGTATGAGCCATTACTGCATAATTGAACGGATTTAACCACTTATCAATACGTAGGAGGTAATACATTTTATTACCATATGTGCATGTTTACATTGTATATGATTTAACTCAATATTCATTCATACCATTAATTTCAGTGCTGTTTTAATCATGGTCATTCTTTTAACCTACCGAAATCAAAGAAAATTCGATCAAATGTAGTGATACATTAAATAATTTAATGTATACTACTTTAAAATTCTGTCAATGTATTACTGAATTATATATGTAACGTTTTGCGTGAATTGGCGTTAATAGTATTACAACCTATCCGTTTTTATATACCGACAAGAACATGTCTGGTTCAAACATCTTGGATATTACACTTTTTAACGCATACATACTTCAACGGTTCAAGTCGCATTACGTAATAATCGGCGCGATCTTGAGGCAGTGGTATCGATGTATTTTTGCTTTATTATTATATCATTTGTGAAATATTGTGACGTGTGGCATATTTCCTTCACTGCCGCTGATATATACAAAAAATGTTGTTTTGTTTTGCTTTGTTTGTCTTAAACCCTACAATAACGCTTGACGTGTTTTAATTTGTGATACAATTAAACAGTTAAGTACATCATGACCGTCCACATACTGAATATGGCTACTGGGGCATGGTTTTGGAAACAATATGAAGTGTAACTTAAGTTATTTGCACTCATTTGTCATACAATTATTGCAACGTCTGGGTTTTTGGGTTCAACATACTTATTCTGTCTTTTCGTAATTAAGAAGTTGTCTCCCATTCGGGAAGGTATCACGAGTATCCCGGGTAAAAAGCGGTCCGTCTAAAATGCGTATATGACACATATCCACGGATATGACCGAAAAGTGTGTATATGGACGAATATAAGCAATATCGACACGTTTTCTGCAATGTTCATTTCAATTCTGGATTTTCGTAATTCCGTGTAAACAGAGTTGTCGTTCGTGCGGGAAGGTATACCCACTTCCGGTGTCAATATAAACAATGGGGAAAGACTAGATCTCTATCTTTGCGTGCCATAATTTCAGCGGCAGAGTGGGTACATTTTCAAAGAAAGTGGTTTTACATAAAATGCCGAAGGACCCATGTACAAGAAAAGCTTGGGTAATGGCAATAAGCCGGAAGAATTGGTTCCCAACGTTGTACACACGGGTATGTTCAGACCACTTTGCAGACGGCATCGGACCTAACTCTGTCAATCGTAAAAAAGTTCCGCCTGAGAATTTACCTCAGCGCAGAGTTCTTCCAAAACATGAGAGAAAGGAGCCTACATGTACCATATTACATCCCATTCCAGAAAATATTTCATTACCTCTGCCCTACATTTGCATTCGCTTATGGAATTTATCATGATTTTGTGGATAAATCCTTCTTTATAAAAATTGAGACCCCTGATGTATTGTCTGTAGCACTGCATTTTTTCGGCATCTTCTGTGCGGTGGCTACTGTGCAGTAAGTAGCTCTCGATGTCGCTAATCTTCACTGTAGGGAAATGACATGAAGTCCTAGTCCATCCTGCTCGGAGCTCAGCTATTCCGGGAGTTTCAACACCAGAAGATGACGACTGTGGTGCACAATCCGACACAATGTCACACCGCGATCCGATCGTATCTACTACCCGTTGGGCAAGTGTCAACTTTCTTCCACTAATTTTAACATTATTTGCGCGTAAAAACGCTTGAATTTCTACTTTGGACTAGTTCAACACATCCTCGACAGTTGTTTTATTATTTATTGGAATTAAATTCGCCGATGTTATTATAGAATCCATTCTAACTTTGTTGAAATTTACGCGCTTATAACTTTTGCCAACCGGAAGTAAACAATACCTTCCCGCACGAACGACAACGTTTGCTCGACGTTAATTACGAAAAGACCGAATGTTCAATGAAAAATACACAATATGTATTAAATATGCATAGTAAAATATCTTATATTTGATTGTTACTATATAATATACTATATTTTATTGGTACGTAAAAATATGCACGTTATTTTATTTATTCAAATCAACAAAGGATATCGTAGTGCTACATTTAAATGTTTCAAGAATGATTATAACCATTATAGTTGCGCTGTTATTGAAAAGCAATGCATGTACCGCAAAAGTTTTAGATTTTTCGTTAATATTTCAACAGTTCATATTCAATATCCCGAAAAGTTAAAATACGAAGCCTATATTTTAAAGATCAATATTACAGCTGTTACATTTACTTATTAAACATAATATTAACGAAAAATCTAAAATTTTAGCGGTTGTTACATTAACTGATAGAGTAATCATTTAAATATGTTTTGTCTAATGATTATAAACAGAACTTGAATTCCAAAACTTACTGTCAATGTCCGAACTTCAAGGAGGCAAGTCCAACCGTCATCTTGCAATGATTCTTTTGATTATATCCATTTCCAAGTGACTTAACATTGTATAATTATAATAATACAACTACAAGTTACTTTAAGATACTATTCCATTGTCGTTAAATGTTCAATCGTGTTGTTTATTGTGTAAAATTCGCCATTCCTAAAAAGCACTTTTCAGCAGTTTCAATATTTCGGATATATTGTACCGTAATATTTCTTTTCTGTCATAACTGCATTTTTGTTTAGGTCAGAGAGAAGTATATTTGTTTATTGTTAGATGTAGAATCTTTTGCTTATCTATATTTGCTCCTAAAATGTTCTTTTGTTAGTTAAAATATATATTATTGTTGAATGTTTTGCCGCTAGAGAACTTTGTTTAGGATTTAGGATTCCTAAATGCATTTGATTGGTTGTCGCAATCCTAAGTTGTTTTGATTGGCTTAGCCAAATTCCTAAGACATAAGTGCGAAGAATCACGCAGAATCCAAAATCCTAAGTTGCTGAGCGGCAGGTATAAATAGCGCAGATAAACAATATTTGGTATCTTTCATGATTCCAAAAACTTCCGTTCATTACGGCATAAAAATCAGATCTTTAGTAATTATTTAGATCTTATTGTCAGATCTTCTCCATTCTGAGAATGGTAAGCTATTTTACAAGTTAAAACTAACTTTACATCTTTGGTTACAGTATTTAGTACATTAAAATGATTCATTCTATGTCTTATGAACTCCAGAGAGCTCAAGAATTTATCTGCGCTATACGAAAATACTTGTTATAAGATCTGTGTTTAAAGTCTACATTAAAGTGCCCTTTTGAAACATGTCGACTTTATAATGCGATAATATTAGTAACTTTTAGTATCAGCAAATAAAAGATGTTGACAACATGAACCGCAGTTGTTTTGAAGCCATCCTGACAAGAGCGGCTAAATTATAGGCTGGGTACAACTAAATGGTAGCGGTACATTACAATACTAACATATTTAACACATATTGTGTTTTTTTATTATTAAACATTGCAGAAGAATTGTCGATATTGCCTGTATTCGTCCATATCCGCACTTTTCGGTCAATCCGCGGATAGGAGTCATATTCTCATTTTAGACGGATCGCTTTTTACCCGGGATACTCGTGATACCTTCCCGAAATGGAGACAACTTCTTAATTACGAAAAGACAGAATAGTTGGCGAAACAGATATGGATTTGTTTATCAAATAACAACACATATTTTTCAGTATACATGTACATGTATAAAGGAATGTGTTTTAGTGTGAAATTATATATTCAAAAGAACAAAGATACACTATACATGTGAATACCATATTAAGGTTCGTACACAAACGTTTCTGTCAGTAATTATTTTAAATAGATTTTGATAGATTTAAGTAAATTTGTGAAGTTTGGGTAAATGTAGTAATTTCTGCTACCCTATAATGGTTTTATTTGTGATCCATGGTGATAGCATGGCTGTCCTGGTCAACAACAAATGAATCATGTATCAACATAACTTATATCACGTCAACCATTGTAGTGAACTAATTACTTACGCATGCATATAGTGTGTTAGTTTTTACAGAATTTATACAGAATTTATGATGAACACTTTTATAAAAAAAGGTTCTTGTGTACTTGAATTTATTTGTTACCTGCTTTTTTAGTTGACTGATAATGTATCATTTCTAAGTCATATTTTTAATGAGATGCATAATGATCCCACTTTATTTTATGATCCCATTTTATTTAATGATCCCGCTTTATCTATTGTTAATGTGAGAAAATAAATGTATTTGTTAATATTCAAACCAAAGCTTTGTCATCAACATTTATTTTGTACCTACTGCTACGCTTGCATATTCCAGTTGATAATCGCGTATTATCAGTAAAATTTACCAAGTAAAGAAATTGGAAAAACCCATACATAGCACTTTCTTTTACAGCATTTTACATTTTTGAATTAATAAACTCATTATATGTTAAGATACTGCTTTAAAAATATGTATTATAATTAAAATAATGTTATATAAACAATTACGTAATGTACCTGCCTGATTGCATCACACACTGTAATCCTCAGAGGCCTGTTACGTGTTTCGTCAGTTTTAAAATAAGCCTCACGGGTGTATGACGCATCAGATACACCTAGGTACTTTTCTTTTTACAGATTCTTTGATTATTGAATTTATTAACTCATTATATGTAAAATACTTATTTAATGTATATTTGTTATAATTAAAATAATATTATATAAACAATTGCGTAGTGTTTCTGCCTGATTGCATCACGCACTGTGATCCTCATTGGCCTGTTACGTGTTTCGTCAGTTTTAAAAATAAGCCTCACGAGTGTATCACGCATCAGACATGACCTTGGTACTGTACTGTTGTGTACTTAAAAGATATAAATAGATTCGGTCACAAACAAAACACAGCATATCCTACCAATTACCAAGACGGTCCTAGAGCATCTTCTAAATTCAGTTCGAGACTAAATAATGTTCTGAATGACGTCTAGTTGAACCATTAGGTGTGGCCAGTTCAGACGAGATGTTGCATTACTGGAACAAACCTTTTAGAGATCAGGACCATATAGTCAGGTTACATAGTAATGGTGGTCCTAATGACATTGTTATTTAACCGACAAAACATTTGTAGAATTATTTTGCTGAATACGTTTTGAAAGGGACACCTAAACACGAAAGGTAGCTGTTACTTGTTACTTTCAAATACTTCTTACTGTCAAAATCAGGACGTTTCATTACGATCGCCTCGATATTTAACCTTTACTTTTTACTTCGCTTCACGCACAATAAATACAACTAACTTACGTTTAACATACCAAATGTGGCAAATATTAACGAATAATGCGTTTAATAAGTTTATTGACACAAACATTCGCCGTTTTTCAGAACTAAATTTGCTCGTGACGCCATGAAGTGAAATGTGTTGTTTCATTTAGTTTCCAGCTTTTGATATCTGCACTCACTGTGTATATGAGGTAGAATAATTAACCAGCATTAGAGAATTTAATCCAATTGAAACACACAATAAACTGAATCGGACACTGCTCTTAAAAGTCTTTTAATTAAAATGACTGATCGAGGTAAATTTAAGTTTAATAGACTATCTAAATTTAGACTATTTTCTGAAAATCAGTGAAAGCGAAAGTGGTTTTCGAAGAAAGCCATTTTGCTATTGAGTGCATTTACATGATTTATTTGTTTACTGCGATAGGTTATCGTTGTTTTGACAGATGATACGTGACTAGCTCAACCTCAGACGGTATACAACAAAGGTTAATAATACCTTTGGGTTTAATTGAGCCATAAAACACAAAACGTAGTTTGCTTTTATTCACAGATTTGGTCTGCAAAGTTTTCAAATTTTGATCCCATTTATATAGAGACGATGCTCCGAATACCGAACACCTAAGCCGATTTTCATGTTGTTCGGTATTATGATCACTTATAGTCAAAGAGAGATAACTCTCCACTAAATGTATACTACTGCGAACATTTTCTCCGATATTAAACAATTTCGTTGTATTCTGAAAGAAGTTATGGGTTGAACAAATATGCCACCAACTACCCCTAATTCCGAACAATGCTCCTAATGCCGAACATGACTGATCCCAATTCCGAACGTTTTTTTTTAAAACAACGTCAACACAAACAAATGCATGTAATCAGTACTCATATTCAATCATAGACTATTGTAAGGTACTATTTTACAAGGGCAATATGGTCATGAACACAACACATAAAAACACAAGTTCTAAAGAACACACATGATAAACATCTTCTAAGAGCAGTCATTATGCCTACTGTACTTAAAGACGTATATGCACCACCGTGTCTACTCGTAATGGACACACTTATTAAGATGTTTTCAAAAAGTAAATTGTTGTTATTCGACACTGGTTTAGCAGTATTTACATTCGAATGGGAGTTCATCTGAGCTTTCAATGAGCTCATCTGCAACACAGGCAAAATGAAAGCGCCTGGAGCAATAAGTGCACTCAACAAATTCATTATATGGTTTCTCACACCGGAAACAATCAGTTAATTTGATGGCTATTGTCATCTGAGTCCGAGGCTGCTATATCTCGCTCTTGTCCTTGTACTTTTCGTTTTTTCTGCGCAATCCTCTTTTTATTTGCATCTTCTCTGTCCTTTCGTTTCTGTTCAAGTCTGGTCTTTTTTCTCTCATGTCTTCGTCTTTCTTAAGTTTCTTCTGCAATCTTTCTGCCTGACGTTGCTGTTTTTCTTTTAGTTCTGCTTCTTTCTTTGCTTCTTTTTCTTTCACCTATTCTATGTAACGATCACCAGCTATGCATTTGGGCATTATTGCCTTATGTGTCTTTGCTTTCGTTTGATCAGTTCTTGGCAGTACCAAATATTTGTTGAAAGGTGAAATGGCATCAACACAAGCAGTTGGAAGGCTTTTCGAGATTCAGTGGATGAGGCTAAACCTGTTACGACAGGGGCTGCAACTGAAGGGGCTGCCACAGACACCGCAACTGTAGTGGCTACCACAGGGGTTGCAACTGCAAGGGCTGCCACATGGGTTGTAACTTCAGGGGCTGCCACATGGGTTGCAAGTGCAGGGGCTGTCCCAGGGGCTGCAACTGCAGGGGCTGCCACATGGGTTGAAACTTCAGGTGCGTCCACAGGAGCTGCAAGTGCCGGGGCAGCCCAAGGTGCTGCAACTGCAGGGGCAACCACATGGGTTGTAACTGCAGGGGCGTCCAAAGGGGCTGCAATTGCAGGTGCTACCACAGGGGTTACGACTACAGGGGCTGTCACAGGGGTTGCGACAGCAACTGCTGTATCAGTAGCTGATGTCATAACAGATGATGATTGCGTAGCCATTACAGCAGTAACGTCTTTGAAAACGGTGCTTGGTATAAGCTTTACGGATGACATCACTTTTTGCGGGTTCCATGGACAAATCCCAGCTTCTTGAAAGCCTTTGACGGCTACATCCACCGTTGCAGATTTATCCCATGCCAGTTAAAATACTCTCGCAAATGTCTGCTTCGTCACAAATTCTCCTATGTGCATTGATTAAAAGCTACGCACAGCTTCACGCCACGCAACTTTTAAGACTCCAAATAGACGCAAGTCTAAGGGTTGAATTAAGTGCGATGCGTGCTCTAACAAGCAGTATAGTTCAATCCCGTTTTCTTTACATGTTTTGGATGCGTCCATTGTGACGTGAGTGGAATGTCCATCTATGAGTAATAGCACAGGTTTTCTAATGTGCCTTGCTTCCACACCTGGGATGAAAACTTCCTTCAACCACGACGAGAACATTTGAGAATCCATCCAACCATTGTCGGATCTACCCATGGCAGCTTCCTCAAATCCCTCTAAAGGATTGTATGAAAAGCATATGGCTGCCAGGGGGGGGGGGGGGGCGCATTTTCCTTATATTTATATAGTAAACAAAGCTAGCTAGTGAACACTCTAGAAGTCACATTTTTTGCTTAATCATCATGAAACTTGGTGAAAACATTCGTTTCATTTATATCTAAGACGAGTTTGAAAATGGTCCCGATCGGTCCAAAAACATGGCCGACAGGGGGGGGGGCAGTTTCCTTATATGACTATAAAGAAACCTTGTGAGCACTCAAGAAGTCACATTTTTGCCTAATCATCGTGAAACTTAGTCAAAACATTGGTTTTATTGATATCTCATACAAGTTGGAAAATGACTCAGATCAGTGAAAAAACACACACTTTTTAGCTCACCTGATTGCTCAGGTGAGGTTTCAGGATCTGTCTTTGTCCATCGTCCGTCCGTCCACAATTGGTTTGTAAACACTCTAGCATTCACATTTCACAAGCATTCTTTATCAAAGTTGCTGAGAAGCTATATGGCCCCTAGATCTCAGTCAAGTTTGATAATGAGCAAAATTGCATAATAAATGCTAGAATTATTGCCCTTAGATTGTCAAAATTTTCATGATATTATACGAAATCCTTGTAAACACTCTAGAGGTCACAATTTTGTTTTAGATTTTATGAACCTTGGTCATAATATTTATTTTTGTGAGCAAAGTTTGATGTTTGGTCACGAGGGGTCAACACTCCATACGCCAGAGTTTTGGTTCAATAATGATGAAACTGGACCAGGATGTTTGTCTGGACAATATCTAGGTCAAGTTTGACTTTTGGCAATGTGGAATCAAACTCTAGGTCATGGAATCTAATCTTACAAAAACCTTGTAAAGACACTAGAGGCCATAGTTTTGGTCCAATAATGATGATACTTGACCAGGGTGTTTTTCTTGATGATATCTAGGCAAAGTTTGACATTGGGTCATGTGTGGTCAAAATCTTGGTCAGGAGGTCCAAATCTTACAAAAACTTTAGAAACACTTGTAGAATTAGCATTACTTGCAAATGTTTGCATTTCAAATAACCCATGCAAATGGACAGTACTCAATTAGAATTAATCATATGCTCACACTGCAAAAGTAAACAGAAGAGAACTAATCTAATATGCTATAGAGTACTGAATTTTTAACTAAGCACTGAGTGTTAACAAGGTTTTACTATAGCCATATATAGCCATATAAGGAAAAATGCCCCGCCCCTGGTGGCCATGTTTTTAAAGGAACCAAAACCATTTTCAAACTCATCCAAGATATCATTGGGACTAATCTTCTGAGCAAGTTTCATGATGATCGGAAAATAAATAAGACCTCTTGAGTGTTAACAAGGTTTTACTATAGCCATATAAGGAAAATAGCCCCGCCCCCGTGGTTGCCATGTTTTTCAACCCACCGGCATCATTTTTGAACTCGTCCAAGATATTACTGGGATGAATCTTCTGACCGAGTTTCATGAAGATCGGACTATAAATGTGGCCTCTAGAGTGCTAACAAGATTTTACTATTATAGCCATATAAGGAAAAATGCAACGCCCCTTGGCGGCCATGTTTTTCAAGCAAACGTAACCATTTTCGAACTCATCCAAAATATAATTAAGACAAATTTTCTGACCATATTTCATCAAGATTGGACAATAAATGTGGCCTCTACAGTGTTTACAAGGTTTTACTATAGCCATATAAGGAAAAATGCCCCGCCCCCTGGCGGCCATGTTTTTCAACCAACCGGCATCATTTTCGAACTCGTCCAAGATATTATTGGGGTGAATCTTGTGACCAAGTTTCATGGAGATTAGACAATAAATGTGGCCTCTAGTGTGTTAACAAGATTTTACTATAGCCATATATAGCCATATAAGGAAAAATTGAACCGCCCCTTGGCAGCCATGTTTTTCAAGCAAAGGTTACCATTTTTGAACTCATCCAAGATATCAGTGGGACAAATCTTCTGAGCAAGTTTCATGAAGATCGGAAAATAAATGTGACCTCTACAGTGTTATTAAGGTTTTACTATAGCCATTTAAGGAAAAATGACCCGCCCCCTGGCGGCCATGTTTTTCCACCAACCGGCATCATTTTCGAACTCGTCCAAGATATTATTGGGATAAATCTTTTGACCAAGTTTTATGAAGATCAGACAATATATGTGGCCACTAGCGTGTTAACAAGATTTTACTATAGCCATATATAACCATATAAGGAAAAATGCCCCGCCCCTTGGCAGCCATGTTTTTCAACTAAACGTAACCATTTTCGAACTCATCCAAGATATCATTGAGACCAATCTTCTGATCAAATTTCATGAACATTGGACAATATATGTGGCCTCTAGAGAGTTAACAAGTCAAATGTTGACGCCGCACGACGCACAACGCACGACGGACGACGGACAAAAGGCGCTCATAAAAGCTCACCATGAGCACGTTGTGCTCAGGTGAGCTAAAAATATCTGTATACGCTTTATCGAAGAATTAACGTAAAATAAAATAACAGTGACAATGACTTGCGTCGTACCATTCAAGAGTCGCTCAACTCCAATCCAAGTAAAAAAATATACTTAAGTTTCCTATCATGATATTATAACAAAAAGTTCACATTTACTTTCAAAATTAAAAGGTTGTATGCTTCTGCTAGACAACTATGAACGCGTATATACACAATACAGTTAATTTGTTAAAACATTATAATAATATTAAAGCATCCAATGTTGAAACTGTAGGATTAAATTGAATTACCCAATTTAATTGTATCTTTGCTTAAACCAATATTGGTCACCGGCAATGTTCCCGAAATGTTGGGCTTTAATATAATTAATGTAGTATATAAGACAAGGCGCAAACATCAGACAAGTTAGGAGATCGTCTCATTTCAAAGATTTCGATTGGAAATGTGTAAGCGCGATTTAATGATAACACGCACTTTTTTGACATTTGCTATTTAACAATTCTAACGGGCATTCATGTTTGTATATTATGCAGTGTTAACTCATGCTTAAGATCAAACAGAAAAATGTTCGAGTCCAAGTTCAGAAAGTAAAGAGATCCATCGGCCCGCTGATATCATGGTGGGCGAGGCCTTGCATGATACTTATTTGTAATTTCTTAATAAAAACACAAAATGATCGAACCTCGAATGCATATATATATAAATTTGCGTGTGGACAAACTTTCTTTAAAGAAGAGGAGTGCCTTTAAGCGATAAAGCCGAATATTGAAGAACAATTCAATGTGTTTTATTAAACAGTCACATACCTCATTTATTCAACGTTTTTTTCACCGAATGCCCATTTGGCGATCACGGCATATGCGCCGTTGTTTCTAGTTGTTTCTACAATGTATATCAAAGCGCTGAAGGCACTGAAGATGTTCGCTATTGCATAATTTAACACGCAATTCATTTTTGAAAATCAATCGCAAGTTTGAAATGAACACACGCCATTCAACTTTATAAAGTGTGTGTCATAGCGCACGGGTCGAGTTTTGTGTGCACTTTTTATCATCCTTATTATTCCATAGAAATAACGAAGACAAAATAAAAACAACATGCTTTTTGGAAGTTCTGAAAGCATAGAAAGTATGATGAAAATGGTAATGATAACTTAATATAAAGAAAATTTGCAGTCACCATCATATTAAAGGAATATTTTTTTCTGATATCAAATGACTATCTCACCAAGAATATAAATTCATAATGAAAGTTCCGTGTACAAAACTTTTGATTTTTGACACCATATACAAATTCAAAATATACAATAATCTTCGTATCTTGTATATGGAGGAATAAAAGTATATAAACATTGCTGTTTATGCTTTACTTGTTACCCGAGCATTTCACACGGTGTCAACAACGCTAACATAAACATAGGTATAGAGCACTAATGCGCTTTTAGGCGTAGCTGTTTCAGTTTTCATCTTAGTGACTTTTACATAACGCCAACAGACACGCATGAATATTTTCGAATATTGAATAAGCTGATTCGAGATACAACCTCTGAATTTTTGCTACATCACTGCGTATGTGCTCAATTCAAAGGATGTAGCACTGTTCAGTGTAAGAAATTCCGGACTACTCTCTGTATGCTCAAACGACACAAATTGTGGCCCTGTTACAATTACGCGTTACAATCCATCTCGCAGAATTATACTTTCGCCTCCAAGATGAGAAAACAATCATTAGCGAAATAGTATAGTGTCACGATAAAAGAAAATCGTTTAATTATCATACCACAATGTTTGCCGTACTTGGTCAGCACGTCTGGAAATCATTCCTTAATGTGTGGATAGGCTGCCATTATTAACAAGTTTGCTATTTTCAATTCAATTTTGTATCAAAAAGCATTGTTCTTAAATGTGGCATTTTCAATTCGCAATGAGATTTGTAATGACCCTCGTCATGCGAAAATGGGTCTTATTCCATATGCGCCCATCATATAAATAGCCCACTCAGCTCTCCCTCCTTCTGGTAAGGAGAAACATAACATATTGAGTGATTTTAAAGCGAACAGCATCGCATATGGCCTGACTGCGCAAAAGCACATGTTGGGTTTAACAATCGCTTGCCGAAACGCATAAGACCCATTTTCGCATGACGGCGCTATTGACGTGTGATTTAAATGTGTCGAAAGAAAACTGCGTTTAAATCAAATATAAACATGCGATATATTTCGATAGTGAAGAAAGATACTCATAACAAGGCATATGAGGACACATGAAGTGCTCTCCCGTAGTATATTTTTTATTTACTCGCACTAATGTGTGGTTTGAAAATGCTAACACACATTTCATGCGGTGAATATGCAGCTTACAAGTGAAAAACACAACACAATAGTTTTACTTTTGTTTAATTGTATTTAATTATTTAGAAAAGTAAATTGCTAACTTTATTTTTAAGTCAGCGTATACGCCGACTACATTTTTAAAAGACATTTATTGTTATAAATATATTTAATATAATATATTAAGTTGTTTTAGGTTTTAGCGATTAAAAAGCATTTTCGAGGTTGCCTATAGTATGCCTGTAGTAAAAAACACTATAATTAAACTTATACTTTTGTTTTGAATTAAGAAAACAAAATTTCAAATCTTATTTCAAAACAGCAAGACTACATTTTTTAGCGAATATTATTGTTATATTTAAATGTTTTTTAACAGTTTCAGCGATAATGAAACATTTTTTTTATGTTGTCTATCGTATCCCTGTAATAATTGTTGAACTCGTGGTCAACGTATTATTATTTGAGACCTGTGAATATAAACAAGCGTCACCTTATACTATTGCGTTATTCTCACACGAACGCCCCTTTGTTTATCGCCAGCCTCAGATTTATGAATGAGCTGAGCGAAAATACTACGTCACGCACACGCAGCAGAAAGTGGACTATTTTAATCATTCATAAACAATCTCCTCCGCGACATGTACAATACGATCATTGTTTATTGATTCTTTTCTATAAAACACCGTTCGAAAATATTGAATGTAACACGATATTAATATAATGTTTCCATTTGTGAATACACATAATTGGAGAACTCAAACCTCTTGCATAAATTATACAACTCTTTCTTGCGCGGATACGCAAGCGGGTATTGGGTTAATCATACCTAGGCCGTATCGACCTGAATTTCACATCAAGCACTTTAGACGGTCGCTAAAGCGACCATCTAATAAAAACGCCATGACCGAAAAGTCCTTCAACACAATTGACACAATTATACCCTTACTTGTTTAATGACAAATAACTGAAATAGATGAGGCAAATTATTGTTTTCCATATAATCTTATATAAATGGATACCGTCAATAAATGTAAACGGTTGTATAATAAGCAATATGAAATAATTATGTTTACCGTAATATTAATAAAATTGACAAAGTCTGAGGTCAGTGCATCAATATAGTTTCCCATGCAGCTAAAATTTAACACTAGCAGCAGATAACGCTATTATTCGTATGCCATAATCACATCAAATAAGATTGAGTTTGATTTAGAACAATCTAAAAACTATATAGAAACAGATGAACAAAAAACGTAATTTGTCAATACAGACTTGTCGAGATGTATTAAAACTATTTTTTGAAAATAAATAACTTTTCCATAGGAGATTACGATGATGCTAGACCGTCAATTTCTACTTAGACAAGTAAAGCTCGGGTACCAGAATAACGAATACTTTACCAACGGGCAAACTTAACTTAAATTTAAAGGATAAATTAAAGATTAAAATATCACCACAGTGGGTTATTGTAATCACATTACCGCACAACATAAAATGAAAACATTTTAGCGCTGTACAAATATCAATGTATGGATAATCTATTGGAAATAACGATGAAAAAGAAATCATGCACTTGTGGGATGGAGTTTCCAATTTCCAATTTTAATTATATTTTGCAGGTCTTGTCTTATGTCCACAATATACAAATATCGTCAACATAATAGACAATACGACAATACAGGCATAAATATCGGTAAACTTATCTTTCCTCGGTAAACACACACACACGCACGCACGCACGCACACAGGCACGCACACACACGCACACACACGCACGCACGCACGCACGCACGCACGCACGCACGCACGCACGCACGCACGCACGCACGCACGCACACACACACACACACGCACACACACACACACACACACACACACACACACACACACACACACACACACACACACACACACACACACACACACACACACACACACACACACACACACACACACACACACACACACACACACACACACACACACACACACACACACAAACACACACACACACATCCTTTGGACAAATAATCAGACCAAGTGTCATGATGATTGAGCAATAAATAATTTGTTTTGTGAAAATATCTAAGTTTGATAACTGTCAATATAGCTTATACGTAAAATTTCAAGGCGTAAACAGCCTTTAATTATGACAAATTTCAAAGTAGAGTTAATATGGGGAATAAATGCTATACGCTTAAATGATATCATAAAGGCCATTCCTTACAAACTAGCATACCGAAAAACCTAAACCTGTCTTTTTAAATACAAATGTATATACAAATTTTAAGTATAACAAGGCCATTAATTTTGACAAATTTCAAACAAGAGTTTCAGAACTTGGCACATGTTGTCATTTCAATTTAGGACATAAATGTGTGAAAATGTAATTAAAACATAAAAGCCGATACTGGAACACTAGCTAACCGAACAGATAAACATGCTCATATAGTGTATATGAAAATGCCCATGTTTCAAATGGTCCATTTTTTGACAAAACTTCAAAGAAAAGTTAACAAGCTTGTTAATATGGAGATAACATATTTAAAGTGTGTGTTAAACTCCTCAGACCATATATGCGAAACTAGCTTACCGAAAACTATAACCTGAATATGAAGAGCATATGTTAATTCATACGTTTAAGAAGGCCCCTAATTTTGGAAAATTCAATACTCGAGTCAGCCACCTTGGCTAATGGTGTGCTTTTTAATTTTGGAAAACTATATTTCTTAATGAAAATGAAATCCATGAGGCCATTGCTGAAAAACTAGATTACTCATTAAACGTTAACCTACATCGGACGGCAACGCAATAGCTTGTCCTTTCTTTGTAAAGTCGAGCTTAGAAAATGATGCGTGTTGGTTTTTTGATGTCATGCAATCTTAAACATAATTGTCACTGTGTCTTAAACAATAAAACGAGTATATCTAGCAATTGCATTCTAAGGCGTTCAAGTATCCTAAACAAGTTTTGTCGATTGTTGTTTTAAATGTTTAAAAAACTTCACAAAACTCTAGGACTCGTTACCAAAACTGCTATTGTTAGTTTGTTTTGTACTTACTATCAAAACTACGCTGTAAACAAAATTTAAATACAAATGTATTTAACTGCTGATTTTTGAACATTTACAACGCATATTGTGTAAATGATACGACACAATTTGTCATAGCATGCTTTATAAAACGAGCTCATGAATGTTGTTAGTATGCGAGCTTTTGGCCAGCGTACTTAAGACCCTTGTCTTGTTATAAGATATTATTCTTAATCATTCCTTTCACGATACAAACATGTTATTTGTCCATGATTTAAGTTCCATGCAAAACGTTGGAATAACAAACGGGCAAGAAGTGTTTATCACTGTGTGACTTAATTACCTGTTCTTGAAGATAACCTTATGTGGGGTCCCAAAATAAAGTTATACCCAAGAATAACTATACCAGTATCCCATCACATTTCCAACTTGGATTGAAAAGTATCGCAGATTAGAGCTCGAAAAGTACAAATATGCAATTTTATGTAAAAAATATAAACTGCATATATATGGTAAAGCAAACGTATACTTGCAAATGAAAATAGTTCTTGAACAAATAGATGCTTGTGTTGGACTTATTTCTTTATGGATATTAAGGGATTCCAAAATGTCGCTTGCACCGACTATGGAGCTCGCTTAAATATCAAGGTCACAATTAGGAAATTAGTCATATTTTAAGTGTTGAGATACGATAAGTATTCTAACATGATATTCGATGATTTATGTTTAAGGCAAGAATTTTATAATCGTGAATAAACTCCCAACTAAGCAAGGTAAAAAGAAGTCGAAGTTTCGGGACAAAAAAGATCATGATCGGAAAAGTTTTCATATTAAAGTTGTTTATCAGCAAATCAACATTTTATGCTTCTGATTTTTGGGTATGCAAATAACAACCTGATTACCAATCAAACTCATACTATAAATCAGTCTTTTTACTTAACGACGAAGATCTAACATTATTACATCCAATTTAAACAAATTTCTTTCAAACATAGAAAAGTATATCTAAAATAATACAAATGACCTGGACAAACATGTGCGCTATCATTTATTTTTTCCCCATAATTTTACATTCATAAATAAAACGAAACTTCATTCAAATATCGAAAATAGTTTTTAACCAATCAAACAGGTTGAATTGAGTTACACATCACGCACACCTTATACTATACCAATTTTAAGCATAAATATATGTAGCGTGTTTTTCAGCAATTACAACCCGTCACACAACTCCTTTATTTGCTGTGATGCTCTGATGTGTTTATGTTCAATGAAGACCTGGCTATTAGTTACAGTGTCCCCCAGAAAGTATCTATAGTTAACCAGAAGTCCACATGAGCTACCCAAGCCTCGAGCACTATTATCCACAGCCCGGTTAAGACTCCATAGAACCGCCCCGTTTTCTAAATAATAGTTTGCTGCAAACAACAAGACAAGTTATATAAAAAGTACACTCACCTCTGAAGGCCTTATTTTGGCCTCGCTGCGCACTTTGACAAACTCTTTCTGTGCGGTATTAAACGTCGCTCGTTAAATTACTAGGTATGTCCATTCACAGATACATTAATTAACAGTTCAGTGGCTAAAATTGTACAAAGAATTTTCAATTTTTTCGATTTTTTTCCACTTGTCTTGCGGACGAGTCTGGTTTAAAATGAAAAGCGGCGTATAGCAATATTTAGTATATTGCATGTTGCTATATAAAACGCATCTTGGGTTCCCGTGATTTAAACTCCTGATTTTCAATCAAATTGACAATGTATATGTTGTTATCTGTAGCTATAAAAACGCCCCAGTGGATTCCCATGATATAACTAAAGATTTTCAATCGAAAAGACTCACCAATTACAACGAGCGGGTTATTTTTTTATATTATTTTACTGCAAGGTAAGAACGACTTTGTTGTTGTTTCTGTTCGTGTGTATACTAGGTACGCCAAAGTTTCGACGAAACATGGTGTATTCGAAAATCTATACACAGGAATACACTGGAAATAAGCAATATGGCAAGATCAAACACGATTGATAGTCTTTTCTCATGATTTGCAAACAAACTATTTTATTGTGTTCCTTACAAAAGATCACATGTATACCTTACAAAAGATTACATGTATATCCACAAAATGAATCAAACGGGTTAAGCATATTAACCCACTGAATTCAAAGCAAAACCTCTGCTCTTTCCATTGTACAAGTATCAGGCACGCAATACAGATACAGTGTTTTGGTCACGTGTGACATTTATCACGTAATCTTTCAAGTATTGCACTGCCGTTAAGGCTTCTTGCTCGTCCATATAAACATACTCCAAGAGCCTTTAAAGGGGCCTTTTCACAGATTTTGGCATATATTGAAGTGTGTAATTAAATGCTTTATATTGAAAAATGTAAACATTGGATCTAAAAAACTCAAGTAAAAACAAGAATACAATTTAAAAAAGAACAAAAAGTAACCCTCAACTGGGCTCGAACAACTGGCCCATGGAGTCCTGGAGTAAAAGTCTACCGCTTAGACCACTCGGCCATCCTAGCTCATACAATGAAAAATGTATTTTATACTTTATATAAGCAATCCTCGTAGTTTCACAAAATATAACGACAACAACGGAAATCTCCAAATTATTCAATCGTTTCGCGCTGAAATACTATTTAATTTTCAGGTTTTTAAATCGTCAAAACATGCATATAATGGATATCTTAGAGCATAGTAAATGTGCAGTCTTACTGTTTCCTCACAAATATAATAACTAAAATGAAATTTTGCGAATCAGAAACAATTTATTTTTATTTTGTCAATTTACCAAACGTAAAAAGGACCCTTTAATAATTTGTGCTATAGTGACTCAGGGAGTCTATATGCACCCCTTCATAAACAAGGCGAGTAAGTGCGCATCACTTAATAGACGTCGTTCGTTACTAATTAAGGAAAGCGCTGAATATACTTCAAAAACACATTAAATTTACCTTAATGGCAGGCTACGGATGTTATCATATGCATGCAACCTAAAAACACGACGATGTTTCAACACACTATTCTTGTTGACATTTTTATGTTGAATTTTGGAACATGTAAAAATTCGACATCTGTTCGACATCGCTATCGACCTCGGCTGCATAAAATATCACAATGTGCAAAAGATTGGTGTACTGCAACCTAACCGATATTAAGTATGCAACATTACGACCGTTTTCCAATATCATGGTGGATAGAGCGTACGAAAAAAAATAACACAGTAAATAAAAAGCAGTTATGTGTTGCTTTAATGGTACCATTTGCATGAGTTTGTGCTTTAGACAGGTAAACGTTGATAGTTTTTGCAGTATCAGTTTTCCTTAACCTTTGCAGTAGTGATCAAATTTTGCACCGTTGGCCAATAGACGTCGCATTGCAACTCTCAGCAACCCTTTAGGTTATAAAGAGCGTTGAATTAGTGCAACTCGTTTCTGGCTTGATACTATTTGTGGTGCATAAAGAGCTTTTTTTTAATGATCAGACACTGCTCCTCCTTCAAAGTGCCATCTTCTATAATTGAACAGATATGTTCAATATTTACAATTACATTAATCGTAGAATTTATTACAAAAAAATCATAGATATGAGCATGGAATTTTTACAAAACGTTCAGATCATGGATTGAGAGGCTATAAGGTTTAAAATAGTCATTTAGCACACGTAGTGTGATAACAATCTTAGATGTGAGTATGACATTTGTGTATAATGTTCGCTAAATGGAAAGAGAGTCTACGCTGTTTCAAATAGTCATTTAGCACTAATGTCTTCATAAACAACAAAAGCATGGAACTGAGTGTTCCACACTGTCTGTTGTTCTCGCCCGTCAACCAATCCCGGACGCCTGGGTTGGGCGAGAGGCTGTAGAACTGGGTTATCTGGGGCCACTCTCTCTTGAGCTCCAGCGTGTGCACATCCGCAATTGTTGCACGATTTGGTGCTCCGATTTGAAATGCCACGGTTAATTTTAGGTAACGCTTGTCTTGCCATCCCGTTATGCTTGACCTTCAATACAGCGGTAGCCCCATTCTTGAAGTGCCTTCTTCGCCCTGGTTTTTTGACTGGCGCGACGTACTTTAATGCTTTGACTTAGCATCGACTTTAATTGGTTCCGACTGTGCTCGTAGGACTGAGCATTAACAACCCTTTATTTTATGTAAGCTTTTCACCTTCGTTTATAAGCTTATCTCCGATTTTCGAATTGTTCGCAATGAATACAGTACGGTATCTGAGCATCTCGTCAGAATCCTTAAAATCACATTCCTTTTCGATTAGACGAAACATAGTGAAGAACTGATCGTTGGTGCCTAAGTATTGTGATTGACTGTAGAACTTGAAACGGCTGAATATTGGATTGATTTTCGTTTGTATATGTGAGGCGAACCTTGCCTAACGTCAAATTTCTTACTGTCTAATTCCTCGATTGCCAAGTGCTTTGTATGTCTCTGCCTTTGCACAACAATATAAGGCTTACTTTCTCTTCTTCCTTCTTGTTCTAATAACAGACCGGAAAAAAGATATTGGCTTGATGATCGAGTTTCCGGAAGGCTTCTGATGGATTTGTATCATCCCAACGGACAACATGTGTGGAATTCCAGCATGTCAGAATAAATGCCCAGCAATAAATAATACAAGATCAATAATAGTCAATAAATCAAGTCAGTCACTTTTATTCTGTCATGCTCTATTGTTGTATTGTCGTAGTGTAGATGATTGTAATACAACTGTATAAAGGCAACTGATTAAAAACAGCTTAAGTGTGAGGTTATATATTTAATAGCATTCCAATGAAGCTTAACTAGCTACTTACACTTATGTTACTACTGTCTGCATCTATTTTACGACTTATCATTGGTTATGTTAATTAGCTATAGTCTGTATCTATGTTTCTGCAACATGGAATAACAAATAGTCTAATAAAGCGTTCTTCAACAATCTAAGCCAGCTTATAAGTGTCTAAAGTGTGCAAAGTAGAGGTTTTGTTTGCGCTGTAGACTCGTACGTATTTGTTGAGTGCACAAACATGTACCGCGCTGGTACCGTCTAAATGCACCACGTGCACGTGGCGAATGGTCACACATGCAGATACCAGATTATGAAGTCAGATTTTGTTGACATTCTTCTTAAATCTGTATTCTTGTCTAATTCCATGCGATGGCAAAATCATTACTATAATTGACTAAAATAAAGAGAAACAACGTGAATATTGATGTCAGATAGTCAATGAAGAGTTGCGCAGCGTCTTCAACTAGAAGTGTTCTTTTCCGTGAACGGACAAAATATTTGCAAAACACTCTAATGTAAAATGATTTGAACAATAAACTAGTTAACTCGGTACAAGCAACACAGTATTTACATTTTAATTTTGTTCCTTTCCAAGGCTACCATCGCCATGAAAGAATTCTTGACCACCGGAAACTTGCTTCGTGATAGCTTGACGAAGTGTGATAGTTTTGTCTATGTTTATATCCAAACGGTAAGAAGGTGTTGTGAGCAGAGGTCATTGGTTCATGGAATTTTTTTACTATGACTTCACAGAGATTATGTACATTACAATTTCATGCCCGCCACAAAATAACACCAATTATGATTCTAGCATCACCTCTGCCTCTATAAACTATATCGGAATCGGAACGTAAATTGCGCATGCCTTTAGTTCTCCACTGTATCGTTTGACCATTGGCTTATGGCTCTTGCTTTTTTACGTTGTTCTGGGATGTCCTGATGTCGTTGTTTTGTTGTATTGTTCCCTTCTTCTGCAAACATTATAAACGTGTTCTCTACTTCTTCACACATTGAAGTTTCCTCACCTTCTGCACACACACGGCGAGGTCTTGTTCATTACTCAGTGTATATTCTGATAGCGTTAGCTATGTGTTTGTCGCACTTAGGACACCGGACAAGGTTATGGGAACATCGGACGCACAAACGTGCATGGCAACAAGGTAGAAACATAACCTCTTTCCGTCTGGTCTTACAGGACACGCACAAAACTATAGTTTTCAGTCGGATGTTCTCAGCAACTTTATCTGAATGGTACGTTCAATAATTGCTTATAATTCAATATCAATATTGTATATGCGAATGTGTGCCTATTGGTATTTATCGTATTTATGGATATTTTATAAAGACTTCCATATATGTTGAATTCATTTAAATCCTACGTATTATTTGTCAAAATTTTCAATTTCAAAAATGTTTGTGTTTGCGTACATATTATTCACACACTTATGGTAAAAACGTTTTAAAAAGACAAATACTGTAAAGTTCAGAGGAATAGACGTTTGCGAATACTTGATCAAGGCGCGCATAGTATTTATAATTATGAAAGGTTTTGTGTTTATTACTGAAAGAACGCAAACTATGAACATGCTCAAACATACCTTCAGTCGATGTGTCTGTTGCTTCGTGCTCGACTGTGGTGTCCAAATTCGTTTCAATTCTCTCGACAATATTGTCTATCTTCACATCAGCATGGCCTTAATTGAATATAAACAATTTAAATGAAAAAACATGCGTTAATGAGATGTATTAAGACGTGTTATAGTTTTATGTAACACGAATACTATTCAAAGAAATACCTTGCTCAACCAAATCACGAACTGCACATCTAACTTGCTCTTCGGAAAATCCCATGTCCAATATAAGAATCTGTCTGTTTTCGATCACAAGTTGTTCGATCAATTGTACGACTGTAGACTCAAATGTGTCGTGTGATGTTTCATCCTGTAAAATATTGTAGACTTTTAAAATTGTTCAAGCTCGCGTATCACTGCATGTATATCTTAATAGATTCAATTTTATGTGTTATAAGCAAACATTTTTTTTCTCCCTAAATATGTTGAACTATTCTCTCCTTGAGAGAGAGAAAGGAGAAGGGAGGGAGGGAGGGAGGGGAGGGAGGGAGGAGGGAGAGAGAGAGAGAGAGAGAGAGAGAGAGAGAGAGGAGCGAGCCAGCTCGATATAGCGCGAGGACGCACGGAGAGAAGCGCGCTCTGCGCTCTCGCTCGAGCCGGCTCGCTCTACGCGGCCTCCTCCTCCATCGAACTCTCAGACACGCCGTACGCCGACGCACGCGATCATAGTTGTAGTGCGCTAAAAACAACATTTCATACACTGACAAAATGTCTTACATCGCTTTCTTGTCCTGATGAATTCTGAATGATGAGCTTGATAAAGTATTCACCTTTCTCTTGCTTGAGAAACGGACAATTAGGATATCTCTGACTATGTCTGATCCATGGATCGTCACTAGGTTTCCAGTTTTTGATTATCCCACCGCAAGCGAAACACACGCATTCATCTCTTTTACCTGATATATAGAGCATCTTATGAAATTGGGTTTCGTATTGGAATTTCAACTGACATCTTGCTATTACAGGGACTTTTACAAACCAAGGGATAAGCAACTGTCATGTAAAAATTGGCCGAAAGCGATATATTGTGATGATTTTAAACTGTTGGCGTGAATATGGATGGGTCAATTGTGTTGATTAATCTCAAAATTACCCTGCATGCATTCTGCCTCACCTGTGTAATAAAATCCGGCATTGCCTAACTGCTCTGCCATGTCCCGCAGTGGACTGCTCTGGAACGATTCAATGCGAGCTAGCAATATTCGATTTTGTTCAGACATTGCGTCAAATCTTGAGTCATCGGCATCTACAAAGTAAAGTGTCTTTGTTCTTATTAAGCATTTAATAATTAACCGAAAACAGATCCAATATTTCATTTCGGCGTTTATATTTTTTATTACCTGAATACGTATTTTCTGCGCCTTGCTGACTTCTTTTATTTGTGTCTCGTAAGGGCTACAATATAAACAATCACGATTAATGCAATTTAACAAACGAAGAAGGACATAGCAGTTTATCTAGTCGACTTAAAAGATAGTCAGATGTATTCAACTTTAAAACACTTAATTCATATACAAAACTTAGACCTAAACGTGAAAACGATAAGATATAAAATCAATCATGCCTCTTTATTACTCGTCTGATTGGGCATATCCTCATACAGCGGCCTATCGTGCATTGCACTACCTTCATGATACACTTGGACGTCAGGAGGCTGCGTCGATCCCGATCTTTGTACGTTGTTCCCCTCAGCAGCAAGCTGCTCCTCCGTGACATATTCATCGTTTATATGAGTAGCTGCAGCAATGTGCTCGTTGTTCTCATCAGCAGCAAGCTGTTCCTCGGTGTCGCTTTCATCAAAATCATTGCAAAGAGTTTCTGCAGCAATGTTCATGTTGGTAGCAGGGTTAGAATCCGTCCACTTGCCAGCCATCCCTGTCTGAAGTTTAATGGTTGGGTATAAGTTGGAGATACGATTAATTTCAATAAATTTAGCCAATTATACTGTGTGAATATGATTTTAGAATATTCATGCCTAAAATATGCATTTCATTTTAACTGATGACTTGATGTTGCTTATGACAACGGACATCAGTGAGTGATTTTAAAATTGATTTTTATCACATGAACTAAGTTAAAAATTGAGGTTTATGTATTGTCCTACGTGGTAAGCATGTAAAAATATATCAGTTATTTCCTGGATGACATAATGGGCGGTAAAAACACGCACGAAACATTGATTTGAAGTATTTAGTATGGCATAGTGCGCGGTAAAAACACGCCGAAAAGAGGTATACACAAACAGGTGTATAGAAACACGTATTACAAAAGTACAACATAAAAACACACTAAAATCCGTTATAACAATGAACAACATGAGCATCATATTGGGTAACACATACAAATAGAGAAAGTACATGAATCAATCCTATGACGAAGACGGAGTTGAGGTGGGTGTTGATACAGACCACACTAGATTATAACGTCACAATAATTTTAAATGTGGGCAACAATTGCCAAGATCAAATTTGATTAGACAAAAGAGCTAATATGACACTATACTTAGATTACACACAAGTAAATAAATTCAGGGTTTAAAACAAGTATTATCGTAACAAAAAATAATAATTTAGATAGTGTAAAATGACAATAAAAATTATGTAAGGATAAAATATTACATAAACATCGTACATGCTAAAAGAAATGTTATGTTTAATTTGAAATACTTGTGTTTACATATACTGAAAAACAAAGGTAAGCAAACTAAATCATTCAAAGATTTATGTAAACATATTCTAGTGTAGTATTTATGCATAAAACGTGCATTTTATGTTTAAAACAATACCCTTAGGAATTGACTGACTTGTAAACGTAACCCAAGTTTAAGCTTTTGTACCCGCCACACGGATTGAATGAATCCGTTATCCACAACACATTGCGTGAGATATTGAGATGTGTTTGCCTTCTTGGAATTCAGTACATGCTTATACCGAAAGAGAAAGTGTATATTGTCATAAAAAATTGATAATTTATAAATACGTTTTATTAAATAAATAACATAGCTGTAAACGTATTTGTTTTTTCTATTCTTATAATGCCGTAAAACACATAAGCATTGTTCTCTAAAATCTGTATGTGTATGAAAACATTCCCTTTAAAAGGTTCTTTTCACATATTTTGGCATGTATTGAAGTGTCATTAAATGCTTTATATTGATAAATCTAAACATTGGATCTAAAATACTCCAGTAAAAAAAGAATACAATTTAAGAAAGAAAAAAGCAACCCTCAACTGGGCTCGAACCACTGCACCCCTGGAGTAAAAGCCTATCGCTTAGACCACTCGGCCATCCGCGCTCATACAATGAGTGATGAATTATATACTATATATAAGCAATTTTCGTAGTATCACAAAATATAACGACAACAATAAAACTCTGCAAATTATTCATTCGTTTCACGTTGCAACGCTTTATAATTTTCAGGTTTTTTAAATCGTCAAAAGATGCATATAATGGATATTTTAGAGCGTGGTAAATGTTCAGTATTACTGTTACCTCACAAATAACATATCTACAACGAAAATTTGCGAATCTGAATCATTTTTTTAAATTTTGTCAATTTACCGAAACGTGAAAAGGCCCCTTTAAACTTTTCGTTTGTTTACTCTCAACAAAATTATTACGCAGCATGTACTGAAAAGTCACGTACTTTAAGGCGTGACATAATATTTAGATAATAAAATATTTAAATTTCCGCATTGTACTAGGAAAGTCATTAACATTCACAACTATGAACCTTTCATAATAAATTACAGTTGTGATTTGTTGTTGTCAAAGAGAATAAACATCAATAATAAATATCGCAAAAATCGCAAAAATCAAAAGTTAGTCATTCCATCTGTTTTCCCCAAAACTTAACGATGTTAATTTAAGAACGCTAAGCAATAACAAACACAATAATATATAGAAAGAAACATTTCATTGGAAATGTTCTGTCTTACTTGAGTTGTGCTCATATTTCTGTTACATATCAAGTCCGCCCTTATGACCGACTACACACACGGTAATCGTGATGTAATTTAAAACAAGCGATGTGTTTGTGAAACACTATGTCCCCATATATTTGACTTTGACCTTGAATGATGACCTTGACCTATCACCACTCACAATGTGCAGCTCCATGAGATACACATGCATGCCAAATATCAAGCTGCTATCTTCAATACTGCAAAAGTGTACGTTAAATTAGCGATGTTGACCCACATATTTGACCTTTGACCTTGAATGATTACCTTGACCTTTCACCACCCAAAATGTGCAGCTCTATGAGATACACATACATGCAAAATATGAAGATGCTATCTTCAATATTGCAAAAGTTATTGCAAATGTTAAAGTTTGCACAAACAAACACACAAACCAACCAACCAACAGACAGGGCAAAAACAATATGTCCCCCACTATAGTGGTAGGGGACATAAAAATGGCAATTATATATTAATTGTTTTTTGTATTCCATACTATAATATTTATACCGTTTTAAGATAAGAAAACACATAAATTTATAAATAAACATATCTTTATTTAAAGCGATTTGGGAGAAAGATGAATTTAAAGGTTATCAACCTTAAACAACAAAACATCAACGTAATGGTCGGAAATATATCATGAAAAGTACATTGTGAGAATAAAACTATATACTTACACTTAGCGAATATTGTAACACCTTACGGAATAAAAATACCGTTTATGAAATAATAACTTGAAATATTGCATTTTTATAGAAAATCACTCGCCTTCACAACCATGCACGTTAAATTATATATCACCGACTAATTATTTTAAAATTAACTCGGTCAGTTTATTTGTGTTAAATCATTCTCATTTACATCGATGTCGATTACTATAACAAATTGAAATATGTTTTTCTTTGTATGTAATAAAATATACCACTATTGCACAGATTAAAATTTTATTATAATATAGATGATTTAATTTCTACAAATATTGCTCTACATATTAAAACATTTATCAAACATACCGGAAATGGTTAATCCCCAATTTAGATCGTAATAGTTTATCTGAGTATGTTTTACTTGGCACACTTAAACGTTTACAAAGAAACTTGAGTATGTTAAACAACAACCATGGCTACTCAAAACAAAGCTTACACAGCACAGTTGACAGTGTTATCAATGTCGGGTAATCACGCGAACTATTATATATTTAGATTTTCTATTATTACATTTATCTTCCTTGTTCCTTCAATTCTTTTCACATTACCAACTTCACGATATAGTTTCGGTTTCACACGTCGGATCAAATTTATATTTAATGCTCAGGGAAGTTTCAATAATGTTTTTGTTTTTAGATACCACGTCATATTTTGTATACTTTATATCGGATATATCGGTGTGTGAGTAAAGTTGTTCATACAAGAATCCTCGCAAGCAATCTGAAATATCGTTACAAGTGTTTAAAATTAAGAAAATAATTATACAAATAAAATAATGCGGAAACAATACACAATAACCTGAATTACCCCTTCTTTGAGATAAGCTTATTTGGGGTCCCACGTACGAATGACTACTAATAACCGATCACCTTTCAAACTTCGATCGAAAAGTACCGCATATAACAGCTCCAACAAAGTATAAACATTGAATTTTAAATAAAATTTAACTACATGTGTTGAAGCAAACGAGAGTTATATATATGCGAATAGATTTTATACAAATAGATAATCTTGTAAGGCTGATTTATGTATGGACATTATGGAATTCCAAAATAAATTGGCCCAGTTACGATGTCATGACGTGTCGTTTGCCCTGACTATTGCGTGTTTTGAAGTATCATAATTAGCAAATTAGTCATATTTAAAGTGATTACATACTATTCCAACATGATATTAAATGACTTATATACAGGCGAGACTAGTAGTATCGGTGTTGAACTTCTCAATCAACTAGAAAAGTCTTGATTCGGCTCCAAAATAAATGTATGATAAGGATCGAAATAGTTTTCAAATTAAAATTGTTCATCGGCCAATCAACATTTTATGTCGTTCTGATAGTTATTTACTTTGAATAACTACCTGACTATACAATACAACTCATCCTTTTCTCAACAAAAAAACGAACATTATTCCATCCAGTTTAGACAATTTTCTTTCAGAACATTGACGAGTATATCAAAATTAAAACAAATGCCGGTCACAAACATTCTTGACATCATTTCAACACATTTTCATAATTTTACTTTCAAACATATAAATAAAACTTTATTCATATATCTAAAATGGTTTTCAAACCGATTAAAATGTTGGAGTGAGATATATAACACACAGATTATTAACTAATCGTTATATTTTCAGTAAATACATATTGTCCACGCTTTTCAGCAATGTAAACCTTAACACAACTCTTTTATTTGCTGAGATGCTCTGATTTGTTTATGCTCGATGTATTCCTGGCTATAAGTTACAGTGTCCTGCAGAAAGTACCTATAGTTAACCATAAGTCCACAGGAGCTACTCAAGCCTCGAGAACTGTTATCCGCAGCCCAGTTTAGACGCCATAGAACCGCCCCGTTTTGTAAATGGAAGTTTGCTACAAACAACAAGAAATGTAAAATATAAAATAAACTCACCTCTTATGATCTAAGTTTGTCCTCACTGTGCAGTTTGACAAACTTTTACAGTACGGTATTTAAACGTTCCTCATAAATTCACTACATATGTCCATTCACAGACACATCAATGATCAGTTCAGTAGCTAACATGTGATAATAAATTACCCTATGTTTGTGTATTGTTTTAATTTTTCATATTTACTACACTGGTTTTTAAGTGTAAAGATGTACCCGGCAAAAAATACGTATTGCCTGTAACTATAAAACCCACCTTTGGGTTCCCATAATAAAAACTCCACCATGTTCCTATAAAAACAACAAAAAAAACACCTTTGGGTTTTCACAATGTTCGTATAGAAACGAAACTACATATTGAATTGCCTGAAGTTATAAAAACGTGCCCATAATATAAACTGCAGATCTGTAATATCAATCAAAACGACCCACAAATTGCATAGCGCGGGTTTTAAAATAATTTAATTAGTTTAAACCTATTTAACGCTCTCGAGACCGTTTCCTGGGCCTAGAACCAGTAGTTGATGTATTTTGTGGGGATCTTAAGAACGCTCCGAAAGTGGGGATCGAACCCGTGACCTCCAGGTCGCTAGGCGGACACCATAATCATTACACCACGGCGACCTTTATAAAATAAAATTAAAATAATTTACTGCAGGGTACGAAAAACTCGTGTGGTTTATTTTTGTTTGTACCAGGTATGTCAAGATTTCGATAAAACATGGTGTATTCGAAAATGTAAACAAACGAATACACTGGAACTAAGCAAAACGTCAGCATGAAACAAGATTGAGAATTGCAAACAAAATATGTTATATTGTTCCTTACAAAAGATCACATGTATTTCCACTACATGTATATGAATCAAACGGGTTTAGTATACTTACCCACTGTATTCAATGCATAACCTCTGCGTTTCTCCCTGTACAAGTATCGGGCACACAACCTCATCAGTATTGGTTTCACCGCCGTAACGATGTCTTGGTCACGTGTCCATGTGACATTAATCACGTGATCTTTGAGGCGTTCAAGTGCCATTAAGGCTTCTGGCTTGATACTATCGGTGGTACATAAAGAGCTGATTTCGTTTTGAGTGATAAGATACTGCTCTTCTTTTAAACTGCAATCTTCTGCAATTGGAGAAATATTATTGTGTTTTATATGCTTTTCAATTAAATGTAGAATTTATATGGTGCATAACATTTCCAACAAATTCTAACGTAATACTTACACATATACCGAGAGAGACATGTGCATGTAGACTATGTTAAATTACAAGAATCACGACATGCATTGCCATTAAAATCATGGATGCGAGTATGATATAATAATCACTTTATGGATAGAGAGGCTATAAGGTTTCAAATAGTAATTTAGCACATATAGTGCGAGAAAAATCATAGTCTGTGAGAAGGACATTATAACATAGCGTTCTCTTTATAAACAAGAGCTTCGCAGTCGGAGACAGATGCCTCTCTCCAAACAGGGCCTTGAAACTCAGCACTCAATCCTTTGATGTACGGAAACCAATCTTACACTTAATGTGACAGTTATCTTGACCCAATTTCAACAGGGATCATCTACTGTCCAATGCTAATGCACATGCGAAGTATCACGCAAATCGGTCAATGCGTTGACGAGTTATTGATCAGAAACGATTTTCACACTTATTGTGACAATGACCTTGACCATGACCTTGAAACCCCAATTTAAATAGGGGTCATCTACTGTCCAAGACAAATGCACATGTGAAGTATCAAGACAATCGGTATATTCGTTGACGAGTTATTGATCGGAAATGATTTTCAAACTTATTGTGACAGTGACCTTGACCTCTGACCTAGTGATCGCATTTTCAATAGGGATCATCTACTCTCCAAGGCGAATGCACATGTGAAGTATCAAGCCAACTGATAAATTCGTTGACGAGTTATTGATCGGAAATGATAATCACACTTATTGTGACAGTGACCTTGACCTTTGACTAGTGACCGTATTTTCAATAGGGGCCATCTACTCTCCAAGGCAAATGCATATGGGAAGTATCAAGCCAATCGGTCTATTTGTTGACCAGTTATTTATCGGAAACGAACTGGTCTACCGACAGACAGACAAACCGACCGACATCCAGCAAAACTATAAACCCCCTCTTCTTTGAGAGGGACGGAGGCGGGCATAATAATGAGGCTGTACGGTTTCCATTCCAATAATAACACAAGCATCCTACTGAGTGCTCCACACTGCCTGTTGATCTCACCCGTCAACCAGTCCCGGAAGCCCGGGATGGGCGAGATGCTGGAGAACTGGGTTATCTGAGGCCACTCCTTCTGGAGCTCCACGGCAGCCCGCTTGATCAAATAATTCCCTAAGTCCACGCCTTGAAGACCTAGAACAGCAGCTATGCAACTACAGAATTTGTGTATATTGTAAACAATAACTGATGAGATGACTTTGTTTGCAATACAATCGCGTGTGCATAATTGTACAGAATTTTTACAGTTTATATGAACATGGACATAATGAGGCCTCTTTGATTGACGATGTTATGGTGTATTTTCGAAAAACACAATCATGAATGACTTTACTCAACGGTTAACAAGTTTGTGTTTGTGTCTGAAATACGTTAACAATACTTTAAGTCATTTTAGCAATATATCTAAAGATTATATAACATATAAGAAAGCATTTCTTAAACAAAATGAACTGATGAGTGTTATGAAAGGTCGCCTCTGTTGAAATAATCTTTAACAATTCGCAGTAATGTATTGGCAATACACCAAATGAAACGTTTCAAATACGCTTCAAATAACTCCGAAACACGTACACATGGTTATCAAAAACATATATTACGACTTGTGTGAAGGCCCTTTTCAATTTTATTTAACATAGAGGGTGACGCTGACTCGAAAATACGATATAAACAATGCATTAGAGTACATATATAAATTCTCTTTGATAAATGTATACTAGTCATGCAGCATAATAAACTTAGATGCAATTCGTTGGATGCGGTACGGTGAAAAAAACACAGGTGGTTAGCGTGTGGCTATGATATTAATTAGTGAAAACATCATTTTGATCGATTTATCATTCAAAATGGTGTTTTCACTAATTGATTGCATAGCCACACGCTCACTACCTATGGAAAAAACATGTATAAAAAGCAACATATTCGAGCACACTAGTTTACTCGCCTTACCATTCACTATGTATGCATAGAAACACGTATGTGTTTATCATGCATCTGAAGTCGATAACATATTTGACTTAATTTTTTAATGATGTGCGTTAATTTGTTTAATTCAAATATAAAACGTTTAACTTTTGGCAGTATTTATTCCTTATCAAATTTACATGTTCAACATAATCAATATTGGTCTTGTCGTGTACATAATTTAAATATTGTTTTGTCCAATAAATATAATGATGTAGGGCAATTAAATTTTGTCTTTTAAAGAACACTACTGTAACCTGTTCTGTGTACATGAAGCTCGCCAAATAAAACATCACTGTAGTTTCTACAGACGTGCCCACCACACGTAATTTCATTGGTATTGTTTCATTTAAAGTGCGTTAGAAAACATGCATGTTGTACATAAGCACCTAATCGCTAAACGAACACTTACCTTTCTGTGTGGAGGTCACCGAGTAGAACATGGCTGTGGTGATGTGTTCTGCCTTTTCTACTTCTTCCATAGGCGGAGTCAGATCCATTTCGGTCTTCTCAGAATACCCACGCATGTCAAGAATTGACTTCAAAAAACAACATCACATTTTGAGCCTAAACTAGCAAATATCAGCAAATGTTTGCACCTTGTGGATATATCAGACGCACAATCGGTTACAATGCTGAATACAAATAAATAAAAATTAAATGTCTATGAAATGTTAAATTGTTACTCATTGTTCATTAAACTAAATAAAGCAAAGTTCAAACATAGATAACATGTGTCATTGGTGCTTATTTGTGTTTCCAGTCATTTAGCGGTTTCGTTTTAATACAATTTTTCAAAACAGTTATAATTGTTCAAACCATTCAAACTATGAAGTCTTGTTTATCTCATGGAATGAATATTGTCAATGATAAGTTCAAGCTACGCCATTTTAACCATATAGAATTTCATTATGTTGTCATGAAAATATATCACCACGTTTTAGAAAGATTAACATTAAACTACACACATTAGTTGTTACAAAAAAAACTTCAATGACGTAATCAAATTCCATAAAAAAACATACCTCATTTGCATGAAATTTTATCCTAACACACTTAACTTTTCTCATAACAATAATTTTCTTTCAAATTGAAAAGCCTTCTTAATGATGGACATGTAGAAATTATTAACTGATTTTGAGTTATTGTGTTTGTGTTTACAGATTGTAGCTTTCGGCATCAAGTTAGAGTGCTAAAAAGTTTAGTTTTGCTTCCATGGGCAAATTTAAAACAAATTAATTTCAATATGATTGGTTTAAACAAGTGATGTTAGAGGGAAGATCATGATAGACATATACGTTCAAAAGGTTAATTTACCATTTAAGGTCACACATACACATTTCGAGTCTTATATCACAGACGTTGATGGACTGTGTGATTCAAAATGACTCATCATGCAAAAGATTATCGGAATAAATATGTGTACATGACATATATAACGGAAATAAGAAACTGCATAAACAAATACTCCCCAAAGTCAAAATAAACGATTCATTCTAGAATTTCAAGTAAAATAGCTTTATTTATTGAAAATAATACATATTAAGTGTGATGTAAAGGATATATATTATGTGAAACTTAAAATAATTCCATACATAATGTATATGCTAAGTCCATCGGTACGGGGGTCAAGCTGCATAAACAAGATTTATTCAGTAATAAGATCTTCCTGCGTTGATCCGCAGGACCATGACTTATACCAACATGCCATCGTCTGATAAACATACACATGAAGTATTAAATATGTATTTGCCCAATGTTGGAAGCAGATGAACATGCATGGCATTGAATGCTTTACTTTAAAGCGGACTATGCACTAACTGCTCTCCCGCAGCATGCTGCTCAACATGATTTACTATGGTGCGATTTAGCAAATCCCCTATATAAATGATTTAGACTAATACGTTATTCTGAGTCACGGGTACTCATGATGTTAACAACGAATGATTTAAAATGATGCGGTTTGCAAAGCCTCATGTATTCATAATGAATGCTCTATGTGGTGATCTTACTAACGGATATACGTACGTGTATGGACGATGCAATGTCCTTGGTGAGGGCACAGTGCAGCACCACTATGGGCTCCCGAGGCATGCTGTTGTGAGTGAACACGTAGCAGCGGCGGTACGGCCCCACGCGGCGCTTCATGTCCGCCCAGTGGCGAACCGGATGTACGACCTCGTACTCGGATATCTGCAGTTAAGTAGTGGTCGTTGTTAAGTGTTTCAATCTTGATATGATTCCATGACGGATCTTCAATACATTCGGTATAAAATAATGCAGCTTTACAAGTGCTATTAAATCTACTGCCTTCCAATGTACAACGATTCAGCATCCGGATTCTTTAATTAGATATTTATCAATAAAAAACAAATCAACATCATGCTCACTACTCGCAATTACATTATAGTGCATGCTTAAGTTCGTTTTCAAGATGGTTCAGGGTATAACAATTGAAAAACACTGCTGACATCTTGACATCATTTAGCGTTTTGAAGTAACATTGTTACCAAAGCAGCTCGAATTGTTGGTAAAATAAATCATTAATAAACGGAAATACGAGTTTTTCAGAAAATCATAAGGCCCGACACATTTTAGTGGTTAAGGCCCGCCCTACATTTTAGTGGTAATGATTTTCATCAACTCCAGGTAATTAATATTAGCGTTTTCTCAATCCACACACCACCCTACCTTCTGCAGCATGTCACATGACGAGTGCCACGTGGCCCTCTCGAGCTGTAGGAAACCCATGGTGAACCAGAGCGACAGGAGCTCCCTCAGGCACGACTGCAGTGCCTCCAGGTGCGCCCGGTCAAGGTCGCTGGAGGTCGTGCTTAACATATTCTGGAATGAACGTTGTGGTCAAATATGGACGTATTGATCGTCAGGTTCTCGTCAGGTTTGGTTTAGAACTTCTAGACGGACGTCGTGGTCAAATGTACTACTTGATAAGAATTACAAAGACATAAGTTTATTTAGCAAGCCTTGTCGATTTGTTATGGTCTTCGTGTCGAGGAAATGAACTTACCAGTTCTTTATTTTACACAAACCTGGTATTATATTAATCCTAACTACTTAATAAAATCATTTTCTTCTTTTTTCGAAAATTAAAAAAGAATTTTTGTGAAAAACATTGAAAGACATTTGATATTTTATGAATGTATTTTGTAAAATGGTGTATAAATATTCGGCTCGTTTATGTGATTTTGTAGGAGGAATCAATAGTATGAATTCTCCGTTGAGTTCGGAGGACAACCGGTTAGCTTCGTGAAAAGCGAAGGAAGGTTGGTCACTTCTCCTGTGGATGCGAGCTTGACAACATCTGAAGAAAGGGTACATACTCTAAAGGACATTTTACTGGAGCATTTGGGTAATTACGTTGCCTTCAAACGGTACTGCCCGGGCTGCAGAAGTCCTGTTGCAAGTTTAGAGGGTCTTCAGACGGTTGGTGTCTACGGAAGTCGTACTAGGTGGTGGACGTTTCACCTAGGGCCTTGGGTGACGAATAGCTAAAGCTTCATTGAAGGCAACGGTCCCCTGTTTGTTGCGCAGTTAATATTCGTGGCGACATGATTACATGTACTTTTTAATTTTCTAATCAAAAGGCAGGTGGCCCGAGGAAAATTATTTTATTATATTGTTATTTTGTTATTGGCCTTTCGAGGGTTTTGGAAGACACATCGGCATTGTTGGGCCGCGCACATAGCGCTCGGTGGCGGCCTCAGGAAGTCGGCCGGCTTGCGCTACAAAACAAACTCTTAAATAGACCTAGTGGTAAAGATTTTCTACACGCAAGTCGTTGTGAGCAGGTTCTGTACAGGTTTTTGTTGTTGTTAATACACACTAAATTCAAGGAGACGGAAAAGTGTATTGCAATTGATACAATCGGATACGAGCCAACTTGTATCCGACAATCGAAAATCAACATCAATTTAACAGATTTCTCATATCGATTTGCAGCCTCTTAATTGTAGAAAACACTCATACAAGTCTTAAATGACAAGGAACGCAAGACCTGTATTTAGTTTCCTTTTATATTAATCGTTCAGCAATCAAAACATTGACGCTGACAATTGTCCAAAAATATGTATGCGACATAACAGTTAAACGTACAGCATTTTATTGTGATAATTGAACGGGTATATTAACACATGAAATGGCTTTGCTTAAATATAATACCAATATATCCGCGCGCATGTCGGCAAGAAACTTTACGCCGCCCTCTAGACGTCCGATGTCTCCGAGTAGAAGCTGGTAGCGAGGTGTCAGGGCCCGCCTCAGTCGCTCTAATGTACGCAACATAAGAACCTCGCCACGGGCCTGCGATAAACAGGAATATATTATCAATTATCTAAGTAATTTATACATGTATACATTGTTCGTTTCAAAAGTATATTAGACAAAATGATAAAATCTTAAATGGTAAATGAAGTAACGAATCACCAGAGTCTCAGTCCATTTTTATGAAAATATCTGGTGTTGTCGTTGTATTATAAAAAATAATTTCCTGACTACATAAGATAATCAATACGTTTGGTATACCTGGCTGTCTATAACCTTCTGCGCCACGTCCACGATGGCTCTCTGATCCACTCCGTAGCTCTCTCCGATGTGACACAGCAGGGAAAGCCTGCTAGACGTGTCCATGGATCGGTACAAGTCACAGAACCGCCTACAACCCTTCTGCAGTGAGGATAGAATTCTTGCAATACAAAACAAAAAATTGTCTCGCATTTTGGGATGATTGGTATTTACAGTACACCAATGGATGTGATAAACATAACGACTAAGGGAGCTGGGGTAGATCCTAAACGTGTGGTTATTGGTTTAACAGTTTTTTTCTCACAACACTTTTACTTGTATAATATTATTAACCAATTTATTTGAAGTTGACGCATGTGATTATTTTAAGACAATCATGATAAGAAAGCTTCGTCAAAAAATATTCTTGACAAAATGTCACACTTTTGACAGATAAACTAATTTGACTTGCACTGTCTTAGCAGCAGCGAATAATTGATAGGCGTCGATCAATTCACTTCAAACGACCTCTTCAGGCTGCAAATAGTTGGTTAGATAATATATACATGTACGGTAGGTATTTTTGCTACCCATGAAATAGTGTCACCCTACCACATACTATCGTGGTAAACGACAGCTGGAGTGTGTGGATTAAAGTTTTAAAATTGGCATAACAAATAAATTTTCTTTTTTTAAATTACATGTTTTACAATTTCATTTTAGAAGGTGCACGTCCCTTTTCTAATCTTCGTTCTATTACAAACGTTTGCAATTGATATATAGTTCTTGACATTCTGACGTATTTTTATAAGACATTGGGTTCGTACAATGAAATCATAACATATAGCCCCCTTGGTGCGAAAAGATACCAGGTGACATTGAAATTAGAAGGCACATGGTACCTTTTTTGCACCAATAGGGCGATATAATTAACATGACAGCTTTCACTTAAAACTTGACATGTTAACAAAACGTAACTTTCATTTCAACCAATGGAACTTACATCTAAAGTACAACACAAATATTTCTGACCTCAATGGATAATACCCCGTGAACATCGGATGTGTAGAAAGTCTGTAGAAACTGGAGTTCATCGGCCAACATCGCGGCGTTGCCGGCCCCGTTGTCAGACGAGTAGAACCTCTGACAGGCCAGAACTTGAGGCAGAGTATGCCAGGTCTTTAACCATGTGAATGCATGGTTTGTTATCTGAATTGAGAAATCCACCCTAGCACTGATAATCATTACTTTCATACTGACAAAATGCAAGAGAAAACATGAGGTTTTTTGACGCCATTTCGCGAATGTGCATCTTTAAGTTTTAAGCACGTAAGTCACAAGCTAAAATAATGTATAAGACTAATTAATTTGAAAAATATATACTAAAGTCATAAACCAACAAATTATTTCTACCTTTTTAATTAAGCTTTGTACGACTTTACCAATAAAACTTATCTAAATTTTCAATGCTTTAAGAAGTCTCTAGGCTCTATACATAAAGATGGTGTTAGGCTTATAATAAGTGTAACTCATATACATTGATATTTCGTTCAGTTTAAGTTAGAATCTTAATTGTGTTATATATCGGTGACAAGAATTTGTAATTGACGAAGTAATACAATCAATACTGTTAAAAGCTGCACTCAAAGTACCTTCAAACTGTCATATCATTCCTTTAACAAAGTTTTGTATACCTGACACCTGACAACATTTCCCATATATACATTCAATATAATATATTCTTAAATTATATTTTTATGGTTCCTTTTTTCCATTCTTAAGATTTATCAACCCTTTATAATTTTGGAAGTTATGCCATATTTCTAATATAACTTGAGTGTTTTTTTTGTTTATTTAGAAAATTGTATCAAATAGAAGATGTTTTATGGTTCAAAATATGTGAATTTTAGATTTTGTGAGATCAAATTTTAATTTATACAAAATTTTAAAAATATGTTTTGTGTAGACTAAATGCCAATAATTTAGAAAACATTCACTCTAAACAATATGCTGGTATTTCTTAGTCTATTAGAATATTTATTTAATGATTTATATTAAACTATATTACAACACTTTAGTGTTTTCCTTTACACATGATTACTTAACAAATTGATAGCACAGATATGTAGAAATCGGGGTTACCAGGCTGTGGAAATACCGGTAACAGATATATGTAAATTAATTTGCCTTTAGTGTGTTGAAAATACATACACAATATAATTAAATGTCTCACCTGTGTTTTAAATGTTTGCATCCAGTATAAAAAGTCAATGTTACTCTTAAGTGGCCGAATATACAGGAACAGAGGCATCATTAGAGCATTTTTGTAAAAAATTCCTTTGACCTGCAGGGACCTATCGTCCTATGTATGCTTGTATAGGTCCCTGCTTTGTAGTTCTGGCTACCATAACTTTAAATGTCGCGTTTTATGGCTTTTGACTGGCGCGACTTTATGTCAATACTCTATAGAATACAGAAGTTTCCAATCAAAATCAAAATCAATGTATTAATTATTAACTTTAAACCCGCTAAACCCGTTATGAGTAATAAGAGGGTCGATACAACGGATGAACATGCAATACTTTATAAACTGTACGCTGAAGTTTCTTAAGCTACCTGCTTTGATATTAAACGAATTGTCACACAGTGAGATATGCCACATACAAAGAAAATATGGTACATTATAGTCTACCTGTGTGTGCCTGTTCTTCCATAATGAATAGCAAATATGTATTCTAAAGATACTCAAGGTTTTCGAAGTCATATTGAATGTTCTGTGGCTGTGTAAATAATAATGTCCTACTTTTTAACCTTTGTATTTAACACAACGTGTAACTTTTTTTGATGTTGAAACTCAAGCGTCTGATTGAGTCAGATTATACAAAATAAACATGAAAAATGCAAGTTAGAAATACTTTTATCGGTATTTCTAGGCTGTTGAGCTATATCAGAGTAGCACACACGCAGAACGCTAGATGTTTCGTATCATGGAATCAACCGAAAACCAGCGATTGGAAGAAAGCGGTTTCAGAAGCAGAGAAAATCGTTGGGTACCCAACGTCCTTCATGAGTCTTCGATGTTTACTGAGTGACGAACTCGCAAATGTGGCCTTACAAGTCAGGAAACTGGTGGGAACTAAACACCCTTTATTGAAAACTGCCAGGTACATAAATTTATGTAACAGGAAATATTGTTCTAACATCTTTATGGTAAACAGAACAGGTTGCAGAATAAAAATCAATTACATAATAAATAAATATTGTTAGGACACTCACGGACTCTAGATTACACGGATATGAAACGGGACCGTTACGCCAAATATCTTGTTGTGTCTAAGTCACGTGACCGTGTCGTAACTATCGATCTTCTATCGAAGCGCCGAGGTTATAAATTTGATGTACCCACTCACGTATTTTGTTAAATTATAGTTTCATTTCTAGGTCGATTTTGACAAATTATATATCATTACAAAGCTTACGTAACGTAGTTTTCAGATATATAAATATATATTACGTTTTTCTTCTGATTTCTGCAGCCCGGCGAGTTATAACTTTAACTTTTGCAAATAACATACCGTTTTGGAGTTTTAGAATCTAGATTTACGGTTGACATGTTCGTACTTAATACCAATTTGTAGCGTTTATATTTGGAGTTCAGTTTTAAAAATTACATCTTGCTTACATCAAAAAATTACATCAGGAAACTGGTGGGAACTAAACACCCTTTATTGAAAACTGCAAGGTACATATATTTATTTAACAGGAAATATTGTTCTAACATCTTTATGGTAAACAGAACAGGTTGCAGAATAAAAATCAATTATGTAAAATAAATATTGTTAGGACACTGTAATTGTTTTTTCTTAGGCTATGAAAATTGACCATTATAATCAATATGTTTCACACTTTTGAGACATGTTTAGCGAACAAAGAACATTCAATTGTGCTATATGTTTCTTGGCTGATACTAATTTCCAAGTACCTAAGCACCATTTCCGGTTATCTTAGCACCTATTAAAATGAGGCAATCATATCATACTTTGTGCATGTCACTTAAGGTCGAGATGACAAATATGATATAGTGACTGAGAATCCAGCTATGTGGACGTCTCAGGTTCAATCCCCACTTATAATTCTGGAAGGGTTTTCAAGAACTTTGAAAGACACATGTGTACTGGTTAATACTGAAAATCAACTTAAATAAATATTTCTTGGGCTTTTTATCCAATTTTATTAAAAGGTTTAATTTACAAGTTGTATGATTGCTTCAATGTAAAAGTTCAATCACAATATGGACAGTACAAAGAATGATTTTTTGGCTCACACACATTTTTGGTTGATGAAATTTGAAAATACCACTGATTCGAGTGTACCTCTGAAAATATTTTGTTCAAAAATATTCATAATGAATAATGTTTAAAATATACATTTATTATGCTTATATTTATAATTTCAGAGGCTTTCTTGATAATGGAAAACACAGCTTACAAACCAGAGGTTTAATGATCTTGCTTATTTCAAAAGCGGCTGGAGCAAAAAGTGAAAACATGGAAAATGTTGACCATGCAGCAGATGAAATGGTTAGTGGCATATACCCAAGGTCAGTATAAACCATTTACTTGTTGTTTTTTGGTCTTTCTCTCAGTTTTCAAAATGATAATAAGTTTAACCAAGCAATCCAAAACTCTTATTAACCCATGCCAAAGACATCAGACATTTCCGATAAAAATGCTGAGGTTTGTTTTAATGTAAAAAAATGACACTTCTTGTGTCCGGTAAAAATTGATGTGCACAAATATATGTTTTGTTACATTATGAAAACAAAACTAGGTCTCTGTCAGAAAAACCGACTGATTTAATTTTACTTTGCTCAAATAAGGCAAATTTGAATAAAATACATGTAGAATGATTTGTAACCTACCAGTCGAGCGTAATTGCGATCTAATTGGGACATAAGATAGACTGAGTTTTTTATATTGGTTAGTTAAAATGATCACAATACAGAAACTATTTCCAGCATTTTAACAAATGTACATGATCGAAAGTGGGAAATATATGCAACCTTCTCTCTTTCCTGAACTTGTCAACATTTAAAGCAAAAGTTTTGATTTCAAAGGCATAAGGCGTGGGCCAATGTTGCCTATTCTTATTATTATGCCCCCCTTCGAAGAAGAGGGGGTATAGTGTTTTGCACATGTCGGTCGGTCCGTCCGTCCGTCGGTCCGTCCACCAGATGGTTTCCGGATGATAACTCAAGAACACTTACGCCTAGGATCATGAAACTTCATAGGTACATTGATCATGACTGGCAGATGACCCCTATTGATTTTGAGGTCACTAGGTCAAAGGTCAAGGTCACAGTGACTCGTTCTTGGATGCAGTTTAGGACCACATTTGCAGATTATATTATGTACTGGTGTCGTGGAGTCTCCGTCCGTCCACCAGATGGTTTCCGGATGATAACTCAAGAACGCTTAGGCGTGGGATCATGAAACTTCATAGGTACATTGATCATGACTGGCAGATGACCCCTATTGATTTTGAGGTCACCAGGTCACAGGTCAAGGTCACAGTGACTCGTTCTTGGATGCAGTTTAGGACCACATTTGCAGATTATATTATGTACTGGTGTCGTGGGGTCTATCTACCAGGGCTAGCGCCGTCCCAAAATTTCTTTGAGCCAACCAATTTTTTGTTTTTTGGTGCGCGAAAACTGGTTTGGAAATAATTATATATAAGTGTACTATCAATTTGTTATGCCCCCCTTCGAAGAAGAGGGGGTATATTGTTTTGCACATGTTGGTTCGTCGGTCTGTCGGTTGGTCCGTCCACCAGATGGTTTCCGGATGATAACTCAAGAATGACTAGGCCTAGGATAATGAAACTTCATAGGTGCATTGATAATGAATGGCAGGTGACCCCTATTGATTTTCAGGTCACTAGGTCAAAGGTCAAGGTCACAGTGACTCGAATCAGTAAACGGTTTCCGGATGATAACTCTAGAATGCTTACACCTAGGTTCATGAAACTTCATAGGTACATTGATCATTATTGGCAGATGACCCCTATTGATTTTCAGGTCACTAGGTCAAAGGTCAAGGTCACAGTGACTCAAAATAGTAAAATGGTTTCTGGATGATAACTCAACAAAAAAATACTTACGCCTAGGATCATGAAACTTCATAGGTACATTGATCATGACTGGCAGATGACCCCTATTGATTTCCAGGTCACTAGGTCAAAGGTCAAGGTCACAGTGACTTGAAACAGTAAAATGGTTTCAGGATGATAACTCAAGAATGCTTACGCCTAGGATCATGAAACTTCATAGGGACATTGATCATGACAGGCAGATGACCCCTATTGATTTTCAGATCACTAGTTTGTAATCTACTCAGTGGATGTATGTCACGGACACGAGTCTTTGCATATTGTTAGCGATCAGTTAACTCGCAGTGCTAAATAATCAGACAAGATTATCGTTAGAAAATGGGATAAGACAAACATGGTTTCATTTATATGTTAGTGCATCTGTGTATAATCAGATTCATATGCATATATTGCTTTATCATGTTTGTCGTGCTGTACAGTGTATTGTAACAGTATGGAACTTAAATGTTCATTGCAAGGTAAATATACAAAAAAAATTTATTAATATAAATCAAAGTAAGTTAAATACATCAATTACCATTAAATGTGCTTGTTTATTTTTTTTATCCATAACTGCCTCTGATGCGATTACATGTTTCTCCCTAATTCAGGTATTCACGGAACGTTTTTGCCTGAACTGCGCGCTAAAATGCCCTTTTTGAAAGTAATGCGCCATGACCCTTTGCCCTCCTGGGAAAAACCCTATTGATTTTCAGGTCACTAGGTCAAAGTCACAGTGACTCGAAATAGTAAAATGGTTACAGGATGATAACTCAAGAATGCTTACGCCTAGGATCATGAAACTTTATAGGTACATTGATCATGACTGGCAGATGACCCCTATTGATTTTCAGGTCACTAGGTCAAAGGTCAAGGTAACAGTGACAAAAAACGTATTCACACAATGGCTGCCACTACAAGTGACAGCCCATATGGGGGGCATGCATGTTTTACAAACAGCCCTTGTTTTTATGATGTTCAGCAAAAACATTTTCCAAATACTATTGTCAAACAAACTTACATATTCTTATCAAATATTATAAAACCAATCTTCATTTTGTTGTTATAAGTATTGCTTAACTATTTGCATTGAGAAAATGAGATTTGTATTTATGCTTTTTCATTTTATTTCATTTCAAAATGGTCTGATAAAATCTGATGAGGTCCAGTAACATTCAAAAGCTTCAAGACCTCATGCCCTGTGGATTTGTGTTTTCTGCTTAGCTCAGCTTAGATTGTTCATTTATTATTATTACTTGAGATCTAGGAAATGTTTAAGTTACAAGAATATGAAATAGAGATTTGGAAGAATTTTGCATGTTATTGCATGTGCTATTAAATGGAAATCAGCTAAAACAAATATAGCCAACCTACTAGCAACCCTTAGTTAGTTTGGCATAAATTAAAAAAAATAATATTATTGTGTAAGAAAACTTTTAATTCACCCCACCCCTGTTCCACAAAGTGGTGTACAGGATTACTTTCATCTGTCCATCCATCTATCTGTAACATTATCCTGTTCACTCTTTATCATGTTTACACCTTGAAAGATTTCCATGAAACTTGGTTGAAATATTAAAGTGATTTGAGACGACGTGGAGATTGAAAATAGTCAATATGTAAATCACTCATGAACATAGTTTATCTTTTCAGTTATGCTATATCCAGTAACCCATGACATTTATTATTTGCAAATTTACAGTCAGAGACAGTTGGCAGAGATCACAGAAATGATCAACACAGCTAACCTGGTACACAGAGGGGTTGTTAATCTAGACACACTGAAAGAGACTGATGGGTCTTTGAAGGACATGGAGTTTGGAAACAAGATAGCTGTACTCAGTGGGGATTTCCTCCTAACAAGTGCAAGTACAGGGCTTGCAGAACTCAGGAATACCAAGGTTAACATGATGCCTGAAAAGAAACTTGTAGCAGGAAAAATGGTGTCTTTAAAGTTATGCTTTTTTTTAAATTCTCATTCCTGTTTCATCATTCAATATTTAAAAACTGCCCTCTAATTGGAATGTGTTTGTTTTTTCAAATACCATTCAAAGGAAAAAAATGTAACACATGTACAAATCAAAAAAAATCACAGCCTTTACGTTAATACCATTAATAGTTGTACATGTTCCATTACTGGGTCTGGCAGAAAACAATAGTTGTCATATGTGTTACTACATGTATAGCTTTTATTTTATAATTGTGCACATATAGCCTATGTTTTGTATATGAAAAGTGTGTTTATTTCATATTGTATACTGTTTGTGATTTATTTAATAATTTTTAAATTTTGTAAATATGTTAAGACCCAAGCATTAGAGGAATAAATGTTATCTGTCTATGTTTACTGTAAAAGACCTAGACTTACACTTGCAATAAGAATTTTCACAAAACTATTTGTACACAGGTTGTAGAGCTGGTCTCTATGGCCATAGGCGACATGATGTCGGCCGAGTTCACCAGCCTTCGAGATCGTAACGGCCAAGGCGTGTTACCCGAGGATGTTACATTCTCGTGCTGGGAACGCCAGACATTCCTGCAGTCAGGAAGTCTCCTGTCCAGGGGTTGCCGGTCTGCCTTGGAACTCGCAGGTCATAATGAGCAGGTGCAGATGGCAGCGGAAGAGTTCGGGAAAAACATCGCATATGCTCGACAGGTATTGTTTTTTAAGAGCATGTTTTTTGTGTGAACTTAGATTAAAAGAAAAAGTGTATGGTTTTGTTTGTTTTGTCAGGAATTGATACTGGATGTGTTTGATCAAGGTCAAGGTTATCAAGTATATAAAAATGATTTGGGCTAAATGTCTGCAGAACAAATTGAGCATATGTGATGTAAGCACATAAACATTGTACAACAATTTCATTACTGTTTGCATCTGGGGAACATTGAGTCAAGGTCAACAGTCAATGTCACTGTATGTGAATTTATATAACAAGAGTGCCAAACTGTCACAAGATACACCCGTTTGAAGGTTTTGGACAACTTGATAACAATACCTTGACCCATATTTGAACTTGTCAGACCTACAAATCATCTAGACACAACTTCTGACCAAATTTGGTGACGATTGGATGAAAGCTACTTCAGTTAGAGAGCAGACACCATGCTAAATGCTTGAAATGCGCTAAGTGACCCCGTGAGCTAGTTTTTGACCCGGCATGACCCATATTTATTTTGAACTTGAACTAGATATCATTTAGACACAACTTCTGACCAAATTTGGTGAAGATCAGATAAAAACTTTCAATAAGAGAGTGGACAACATGCTAAATCCTTGAAATGCACTTAGTGACCCCATGACCTAGTTAGCTCAGCTGTTTTCGGAGAAAACCCGAGGTATTGTCATAGCCAGCTCGTCGTCCGCCATCCGATGTCAGCCGCCCGCCGTAGGCGTCGTGCTAAAACCTTAACATTGGCTCTAAATTCAAGGTGCTTCCACCTACAACTTTGAAACTTCATATGTAGATGCACCTTGATGAGTTCTACACGCCACACCCATTTTTGGGTCACTAGGTCAAAGGTCAAGGTCACTGTGACCTCTAATATAAAACTTTAACATAGGCTCTAAAATCAAAGTGCTTCCACCAACAACTTTGAAACTTCATATGTAGATGCACCTTGATGAGTTCTTCACGCCACACCCATTTTTGGGTCACTAGGTCAAAGGTCAAGGTCACTGTGACCTCTAATATTAAACTTTAACAGAGTTCGCACAGACCTTGAAAAGTGCTTGAATTTCAAGGTTCTTCTTGAATAGTGCTTATAAAGGCTGTGGAGTGCTTAAATAGTGCTTATTTGCATATAAAAACTTAAAAATGTTTAAAAAGTGCTTATTTTGGGCTTCAAAAGTGCTTGAAAAACGTACTAAGGGTAAAAATATATAATTTAATATCTTTTCCATTAGTCAGAAGTCGTAGTTTAAAAAAAATGATTTATGACAGTTTCGATCTTTTCATACTGGCAGTTACTGGATCAGTATGGGTTGGTACAGGTTTAAGAACATAAGGGAGGCAACTTGTACTTATCTTCCGCCAATTGGTCTACTTCGTTTTTTTTATACGCAATATGCTATTAAGGTGCTGACAAGTTAAAATATGCCAGCAAATAAGTGCATTTTTCTGAAAGGGTGGCTTTTGAATTACCCTTGGGTTTTTGACAATGCCCATTCTTAAGTCAAAGCAACTGGTAAAGTATGCAGAGCAGAAATAGAGATCGCTAGTATGGGAGAATCGGCGTTGAAAAGCCACCAAAAATGCAGTTGGGCTGTGAAGCAAATTCATTCAGACGTACTTCAAAAGACAAAAAAGTTGCACTTGACTCATTTTCAAATAAATTAAATGATACTGTGAAGAAATTGCAATCTGTTTAAATGAGTGCAGACTCTCTGTCTGAACATATACACTATTGAATCTATAACAGATTTTACATTTACAATGTACATGTGTACCTGCGTCTGCGGTAGAAAATTACTAAATAAGTATACTTTTTACAAGCTTCAATTTTATATTATGGTTGAACTTAACTTAATTTAAGGCAGTTGCGAGATTCTGCACAGGTGTAGTTTTCTATTTTTTCTTCAGAATTAATTTGTAGCAGATGTATACTTGTCTTTAACACTTTGTAGCAGCTATATTATACCACTGGATTATCTGTTATGAACATTTATAATAAATATTCAATAAAAATAACAGGTTTAGTTTTTTGGTATGTTTAATTCCTTTGGTCAATCACTATATCAAAATTAAATATCATACTTTTGATTAAACAGTTGTTACTGTAGCAGGGTAGTGCAGACTGTTGTAAGTCACATAGAATGTTAAGCAAGAAGAGACCAATTACGCGGAAATGTTGCCAGTATTGGACACAGAATAATACACAGTTTTCAGTAGTGCAGACTAAAAAAGTGCTTAAATTTGGATTTTTTCCCTTGAAAAGTGCTTTAAAAGTGCTTGAATTTCATTAGAGACAATCTGTATGAACCCTGTTTAACATAAACCACTACATTCGCTCTAAAATCAAAGTGCTTCCACCTACAACTTTGAAACTTCATATGTAGATGCACCTTGATGAGTTCTACACGCCACACCCATTTTGGGTCACTAAGTCAAAGGTCAAGGTCACTGTGACCTCTGAAAAAATAAATTCTGACAAGCTTTCGCAGCCGAGCGTGGCACCCGTTATGCGGTGCTCTTGTTTTTGATCCGGCATGACCCATATTCAAACTTGACCTAGATATTGTCTAGATACAACTTCTGACAAAGTTTGGTAAAGATAGGATAAAAACTACTTTAATTAGAGAGCGGACAACCCTGCTTAATCCTTGTAATGCACTATGCGACCCCGTGACCTAGTTTTTGTCCCGGCATAAACCAATTTCTAAACTGACCTAGATATCATTAAGACACAACTTCTGACCAAATTTGTTCAAGATCATATTAAAACTACTTCAGTTAGAGTGCCATCATTGAAATGCACTCAGTGACCCTGTGACCAAGTTTTTGACCCGGCATGACCCATATTGGAACTTGACCTAGATATTTTCTATATAAAACTTCTTCAATTCGAGAGCGGACACCATGCTAGATCTTTGAAATGTTCGAAGTGAACCCGTGACCTAGTTTTTGACCCGGCACAACCCATATTCAAACTTGACCTAGATACAACTTCTGACCAAGTTTGGTGAAGATTGGATGAAAACAATTTGACTTAGAGAGTGAACACTTCTGTGGATGCCGCCTGCCCGCCGCCCACAGACCGCCGCCCGTCAAGGGTAACACTATAATAGGTCCCGTTTTGAACAATCGGGGGTATAAAAAGGTGGATGTGTCTCGTAGGATATTTTATTCAAAAAAAATACTTGATAGCTTTAACAAGCTCTGTACTAAACACACAGTTTGGTTTAAAAAAAGCAGTCAAAACTCTGACAAGAACAAGTTAAGTGGTGCTTGCTGTCCTCCTAAAGCTCTTGTTTTGAAAATTATGATTTCCCTTATAATATTTCAATCCATATTGGCTTTTAAAATTGCCAAGGATAAAATTTAATTGTAAAAGCAAAACTGAAATGTATTTTTCTAAAGGAACTTGTTCACGTTTGGGCATCTTCACTCGTCAATTATGTACGACTTGCTAGAAAGTTCTTGTTTTACTGCTAGATTTCCTGTTTGTGTGGCTTTTATTCCTTGCAAGGATTTTCTAGACTGATAAAGATGTCTTTATTTGAAGGCATTTGAATAGATGATCTTAAGTGCTCTGTAATAAATCCTAAGTTCATGACCGTATAATGGTATAAATTATATAAGTTAAATGTTACTGTGTATACATTAAAGATTAAAAAATGCATAGGTATTCTGACTTACTCATTTTAGATGTTTCAAGAAAATACTGAGAAAATTAAAAGCTACTATTAACCCTTAAAGCGCTGGAGCTGAATTTTAAAGGCCTTTGCAAACAGTTTGGATCCAGATGAGACGCCACAGAACGTGGCGTCTCATCTGGATCCAAACTGTTTGCTATTGTGATAGTATTCTTTGAAAAAAAATGAAGAAAATGCTTATTTTACAAATTCAGCAGACGACATTTTATCAGACGACAAATTTCCCAGCATGCAAAGGGTTAAACATCCAGAATCAGCTTCTGTCTCTTTAGTGTACAATTTCCGGGGATACTTTTTTTTCTTAAGACATTTGTTTTAATTATGACATATTTTCAGTTCCTGTATATAACTTTACATTACTCTGTCCTTTTTCAGATGAATGAAGACCTGTTACCCTTTGCTAATCTTGGTGTTGATCCGAATGGCATTCTATCCTCCGCACCAGTGATACGATATGCAGAAGTACATGGGCCACAATCTATCGACACTTTTAGTGGTCATGAAAAGGTAACAAATAGACCACATTGTTCCAGAATTGTACAATAAGTACATGTTTGTGTGCCAGTATTGTCTATAGGAATGTTTTGTTAAATCATTAATAGAAAAATGGATTTGCTACTTTTTAGCTGATTAAATTACAAAATAAGTTATTTAAATGATTTCATTACAGTTTATATTGTGTTGTGTATTCTTAAAGTGTTGTCATTGATTTATTATACAAATTTAACTCACAAATTTATTCCAAAACCTACCTTCCAAGTTTTTTGCACCTGGAGAACTTTATAGGATTGCAGCACTGATGTCGAATTGTAAGCATCAAAGGTTCACTCTGAAATACATGTATACAAGTATTAAACTTCCTTGATTAACATATTATTTGTTCCTTTTGCAGATAATAACAACAATTATCAGAGACAATGAGACTATAGAATGGTGCAAAGAAAAGTGCAGAGACTATGGAAGAAAAGCCATCACAGCTTTGGACTGCTTTGAACCCTCAGAAGCTAAATCTGCGTTAGTTAATATAGTGCAGGCTACAACGACATTTAAACCGGTTAAATCCTGATGCTGTGTATTTGAGAAGTTATTTTATTTCAATAGTTTTTTAAAAACCAAAACGAGTTTTAGTTATCATATATACCCATGTTTACTTGAAAAGGTTTCCAGTGGTTCTGGTTTTGCTTGAACTGCTTCTGTAGACATCTTTACACTGTGTGTTGTGGGTGCCCAGCTATTACAGTCGTTAACAATCAAGCTATCTTCTCATCAGTGTGTTTAACTTTCAAACCATATAGATTTGCATTTGGTTGATGATCACCAGTCCATACCAGACATGTATGGTTTCCTGGAAGGTCTCTTGGTTTTCCCCACAGCTCACAAGATGAACCCTTAATACTGTTACTGCGATGGCAATAAGCCAATGGGCCCTTAAATGTGTAGTGGACCTGTAGATTTTCTGAGAAAACACATATTTCCTCCATATAGAAAGTATTGTATAAACAATTGTGGTTTAACCATGGCCAAAATGGCAGTTTTTAACCATGCTGAGCAATATTCAGTATAGTGCACACTTGTATGCTGGAAACTAGAGCTACGATTCAAATTTCATTAACAAATTATTCTGCGAGTCTCAAGTGTTGGGACAAATTGGCTATGATTGTATAATGAAGCTTCAATGAAGATGGGTCATATTTGATATACAACCAAACCCAGTATTTTTTGTTAAACAGATTTATAAATTGCATGCATTATACAATGTAAATATTTTGACAAATTAAATTGACATGCAAAGGGAGTTTGAAATAAATTGTACGTTTTTTTTGGTAACTGCTCTAAATGTTTATAAAGTTACACATTTAATAAAAGCTGGGAATGAGTATTAAGTTATACACTTGTTTCGTGTTTTTTTTTTACATTTTGAAATACTTATACACAACTAGTGTTTTTTTCTTAAGTAATGTAGGTTATTTAACCTGTATTGTTCTGATTATTGATACTTTCCCATGTTGGAATTTGTTAGAAGCAACTTTAAATGCCTTCCTTTGATTTGTTTTATGGAAATTGTCATAGGGCCAATAGTCAACCTACTATTTTAGTGTTGCTTCTGCAATATATTTCAGTTTGAATAGCACATGAACCAAATGGAGTTTCTGACCACAATAATTATTATTTTCAAGAGAAACTTACATTTTATACAGGGCAACCAGCTGCTCATACCAAACATGTACAGCCTACTATAAACTCTTTGGGACTTTTTTCAGGTATACACATTTAGGGGGAGGGGGATTTAAATTTTGCTTCCTTAATAAGTCCTCTCTGCTCATGTGTATTTTTCCTGGAGAACACTCTATTGTATGCCAGTAATTTGGTAGTGCCATTGTATAAACTGGACATGAGAAACTGATACACCATATATTGAAGTCCAATAAAAACTTGAATATTTAGATTGTTACAGTCGCCTTAAGTCATTTTTGTTAGAGGACCAATCTTATGAACAAGTTTTATGTTTTGATTTTCTAACAGATCCCAAAATAAGAATGTAAAATATTTGATCTCAGTCCTATATAGCTTCAAATTATACTGCATTTTTGGGGCAATTTATTTGAGAAAAAGCTAGGTCAAAAGTTATCCGAAGTCAGCTACGACCTACAACTGTCCCTGTTTCAGTGTTAGGAGTTCAGACAGATGAACACACAGCTGAAGTGTTTAAATATCTGCAAGTCAAAATTGCAGTATAAATATTCAACTCAATATAAAACATGGAAGGTAAAAAAAAACTCAATTATAATCATTGATTTATAAGGTGTACATAAATAATTTCACTAATTCACCAACCATAAAGCTAGTGTACATAGCTACGGTATTAGATGTACCCGGTTCTGGTATATCCAAGATTGTTTGAATCTCATGTTTATCAGGCTTTACATGCAAGGTGCTTGCTCTCTACTTAAATATTTAGTATAAATGCATATGTTAGGCATTGAATCTTCACTTATCAATTTCCAGCACAATTAGAGGATTATATCTCCACTTACCAGTTCGCTGTAAATGTAAAGAATTGAATGTCGAACTATCAAATTGATGTACAAATTAGCAAACTGAAACTTGATTTATTGATTTAACATTTCCTGCACATAAGAGATTGAAACTTGTCCCATCACTTTGCTCCAAAGAAAAGGTATATATTACGCCTCTCTCAAGAATGGTTTTAATTATAGTCTGTCCGATTTTATACAAAGCTACCCATGCTAAGAACTAAGAAAAGAGTTGAAAGCTTTCCGTTTATTTGAATCTTCATGTTGAATTGTACCAGTCCTTTTTGTATTCTTAAGCACAATGTTTTGAGATATCAACATAATTAAAAACAAGGGCTGTTTGTAAAACATGCATGCCCCCCATATGGGCTGTCAGTTGTAGTGGCAGCCATTGTGTAAATACGTTTTTTGTCACTGTGACCTTGACCTTTGACCTAATGTAAGTTATCCGGAAACCATTGTACTATTTCGAGTCACTGTGACCTTGACCTTTGACCTAGTGACCTGAAAATCAATAGGGGTCATCTTCTAGTCATGATCAAGGGGGGAGTGAGAGGGGGGTATAATGTGGGGTGTGGTTATTTATTAGATGTTTAAAAAAAAAATTTTTTTTGGGGGGGGGGGGGGGGTAGGGGGGAGTGAGAGGGGGGTATAATGTCGTGTGTGGTAATTTATTAGATGTTTAAAAAAAATTGGGGGGGGGGGGGGGGGCGGGGGGTGAGAGGGGGTGTAATGTGGGGTGTGGTAATTTATAAGATGTTTAAAAAAAAAAAAATTGGGGGTGGGTGGGGGGTAGGGGGGGGGGGGGGGGTGGGGGTGAGAGGGAGGTATAACATGGGGTGTGGTAATGTATAAGTTGTTCAAAAAAAAATAATTTTTTTTTGGGGGGGTAGGGAGGGGATGAGAGGGTGTAATAATGTGGGGTGTGGTAATTTATAAGATGTTTAAAAAAAAAATGGGGGGGGAGGTGGGTGGGGGGGGGGTAGGGGGGAGGTGGGTGGGGGGGGTGGGGGGGTGAGAGGGGGGGGTATAATGTGGGGTGTCGTAATTTATTAGTGTTTTAAAAAAAAAATTGGGGGGGTAGGGGGTGAGAGGGGGGTATCCTGTGGGGTGTGGTAATTTATTAGATGTTTAAAAAAATTGGGGGGGGGGGGGTGGGGTGAGAGGGGGTAATAATGTGGGGTGGGGTAACTTATGAGATGTTTAAAAAAAATGGGGGGGGGGGGGGGGGGGTGAGAGGGGGGTATAATGTGGGGTGTGGTAATTTATTACATGTTTACAAAAAAAATTGGGGGGGGGGGCAGGGGGGAGTGAGAGGGGGGTATAATGTGGGGTGGGGTTATTTATTAGATGTTTAAAAAAAAATTGGGGGGGGGGGGTGGGGGGGTAGGGGTGGGGAGTTTAGAGGGGGGGTTATATGTGGGGTGGGGTTATTTATTAGAAGATGTTTAAAAAAAATGGGGGGGGGAGGTTGGGGGGTAAGGGATTCTGGTAGGGGCGTGGGGTATTGTTTGGGTGGAATTCATTGTGGTATTCAGGTAAGTGTTGTTTTGTCAAAGTAATAATAAAATGTGATCATAAAAAATAACAAATGATCTCACACTGACATGATAAATATCCTCTATTCATTAAACTTGAAATTTAAACTTATTGCATTTGTTTCCCCTGTATACAAGAAAGATATAATAGTGTATTACCTCCCCTGTCCTGCTTATATTTATATTAATCAACAAAATTAAACATTAACACAATATTTAATATAAAAAAAATCTCATATTCTGATAATATTTTTACTGATCCACTTTATTTTACTCAAAGGATAATGTTTCATTGGACTGATAATTATAAATTTAGGATTACAGACCAGTTATTTCAGTTATATTGTTCAGAGTTCGCCCTGTTGGCCGCGTATGCATTCTTGAGTTATCATCCAAAAACCATTTTACTATTTCGGGTCACCGTGACTATGACCTTTGACCTAGTGACCTCAAAATCAATAGGGGTCATCTGCGAGTATGATCAATGTACCTATGAAGTTTCATGATCCTAGGCCCAAGCGTTCTTGAGTTATCCGACAACCACCTGGTGGACGGACCGACCGACATGAGCAAAGCAATATACCCCCTCTTCTTCGAAGGGGGGCATAATAACCCAGAAATAAAGCACATTGAAAACCAAGAATATTTAATCTTAACTACTTCTTTATTTGGAAGTATGAAACAAATGATTACTGGCTCCTTATCAAGATTTGACCATGGCTTTAAAGGGACCGTCGACCGCGATTGTTTAAAAAAGAAAAGTTCTTAAATACCGTATTTTTTACAGTTATTAGTATATATTGATTAAAATATCACGAGTGGTATATTTTCAGTATATTTGGTAATAAAATTTTAAGATGTGGAATCGAAAGTACATCGCGAAAATAGGTGACATAACGATATACACACTATAGATAACGCAAGTAGATTTATCATTTTATATATACAATTCACTACGCATGCACAATTTGCATTCCTGGGTTTACCACGTGATGATGATGATCTACTTGCGTTATTTATAGTTAACTGGTAGTTACCTGGTACCTGTACCCAGTAAAATTTATCACCAAATATACTGAAATTATGAAAACTTCACAACTTTGTTCAAGTACATTGTAATGTAATATACCAGTCGTGATATTTTAATCAATATAAACTAATAATTGTAAAAAATACGGTATTTTAGAACTTTTCTTTTTTCGTAAATCGCGGTTGATGGTCCCTTTAACAGTCAGAAAGCTGCTAAATTTTTACGGGGAAAAGTCACCGCTTTTACAGTCTAGTGTCAGATAGTGCTCAATTAATGTAATAGTAAAGGAGTAGAATAACAAAAAACATGTTTTGAAAATGGTTTATTTGAATATTTTTTAATGAATTTTTTAATTATTAATAAGAAAAAAATTGTGTGTGAATTGCCAAAAAAAACATGTTTTATTTGCAAATAAGAAACACCATAATTTACCTTTTAAATATTTGTAAATTTATTGTTAACTTTTGAGACCATACATTTGCATATTTAATAGTAGAATAGAACCGAATAATTAAATAATGTTCTACTTTTAAAGGGACTTGTTCACATTATTAAAAACTGAAAATTGTTATTTTTGACACAGATGGTTGCATAAAAGAATTGTGTATGAAGAGAAATAAAAAAAAAAACACAGATTTTGAAACATACAATAGTTACGCATTTTTAGAGCCATTATCCTTTAAAATAAAGAAACTATCTGTAACGGTAATTAATAGCACTCTTTGGAATGTTTTCTTTTAAATAATTTCTTTTAAAATAATAAAACAAAACTGATCTGTAAAGTTAAATGAAAAAAACGAATTTTTCTCTTATAAGTGCATACATTTAAGTGCTTAATTCACAAAAAAGTGAACAAGTCCCTCTAATATTTATTTAACATGATACAATTGAACTCAATCCCAAAAGCCATGATAATTTAATTTGTGTTAATTGTAGAATTGCATAAAGAGTAACACTCTTGAGAAAATTCATATAAATATTGTAATAAGTCTTATTATTTAAATATAGGGAAAAAACAATTTGGAAAATCTACAACATTAAGTGAAGCTACAGATGCATTTACATGAAATTCAACTCTGTGTAATTATTGTAATTACTCAAAATGGGAAATTTTCATGAAATTTATAAAAACTATGATAATCAATAGGGTGCAATATTGATGAAAATTATTAAATTCATATAAGAAAAAAAATCAATAAATTCACTGTTACCAAGATAGAGAAAAAATAATAAAACATGCATAAGGCTTTCCCTATGTTCATTTTCAAGCACAACTTGCACGTTTTTTTCAAAGTTTGAATGTTCTTGTATATTGTGATAAATGACACCAATCTTCAATCTTGAATTTAAAACACGTTTCTTTTTCAATCATTTGCTATCATGAATGGAATCACACAGCATTATCCCGTTTCAGGTTGTTTTTTTCACGTATAAGCTATCATATTATGAAATCCTATTGCTGTCTGCAGTATAAAGATTTGTACTCCATTTGTCAACCCAATAATTAACTTGTGCATGAATTAATTGAAAAGTCTCTACAAAAACACAAGACACTGCATGACTCATATCTGAAAGAGAAAAAAACAAACCGTTAAATACTTCCTATAGTTTCAGGTAAATGCAAAATTAAATACCAGCCCTTGTACATACATCCAAATAAATCTAAAGAGTTTTTTAATAAATAACTGTATCTTCAGTGCTTCTTAGAATAATAGTACATAGCATAGAAAAAACAACAGCCGAACACTTCCTACAGTTCCAGGCAAATGCATATTTAAATACCAGTACATATATAAATAAATCCAAGGTTTTTTTTAATAAATAACTTTATCTTAAGTGCTCTTACAATGATACTTTACAAATGTCCAGACAAAATGAATACACTACAGTCTCCAAAAACACATCATAAATGTTGAGGATTTCACAAATGTATGTGTCGGATGTACACATTTTTGTATAACAAAGGAAAATGATTATTATGTTAATGTTGTTATACTAAAATGACGCAAAACAATTAAGACAGTTTTATTTTTACTTACATTATTTTATATTAAACTTGTATGGCAGCTACCAAAGTAGTTTTTATATGTTTTCATACTCCAGGATACCCAAATATCTGAGTTTAAAAGTTGTTAATTTAAAGGTTTAACCTGTCTGCATTTTGTTGCGTTAACTTCAAACTGTACGGCTTTTGTCTTATTGACCCCATTCTTTCTAAAATCCGCTGGAAGTTAATATTAATTCCGTTTTATTAAGCAAAATTTTAACTCATACATACGTCATCAATGTCATCGTCTGATCCATCATAATCATCGAATGTGATCATGTCGCCATCCATATCTCCCTCCTCCACATTCTCATTAATTCTCGCTGAAAGACAATAAATATGTGTAAAAAACAAAATGAACAGTGTCTAGTAGATTTGAACCAGTTGCCAGCCAAATTACCCAGCAAACTCTTATTGTTTGAAATGTGCTAAATTGCTGAATTGGTCTTATTTCTTTAAATTAATGTTTTGGCAAATAGGATAGTAATTTTAATTTTGACCCTCCCTGAATTATTGAGAACCTAGTAGAAGTATGTATCTTATTACTTAAATTGGATATTCATGGATCTGAAAGTGCTCTGTAATACATGTATTTACATTACGTTACGTGTAAAGTTTAAAACACTTTACTAACTTGTTTATTAAAGAAACATAATGCATGTACATGTACAAGGTATGCTTTGAATATTACATCCAAATTATCAGTTTTGCAAACTATATATGCTTACGTTCAGTGATTCTATTGCAGTTGAATTTATTGTTAGGAGGAGAAAAAAACATTTTCAAACCATAAATTATCTTCAGTGAGGCTATTTAAGTTGAATACCATTCTTTAGCCAAATTTGAGCAAAATGGAGTTTTTGTAGCCAAATTTAAGAGTCTTTGCATAGAAAGATTCATACCTGATTCTGGCAGTTCACCATATGTTTTCAGATTTCGAGCCTCATCTGGTGTATATTTCAATATCACATCGGCTTTTGTGTCCTGGTAATCTCTCAGTCCAAGAAGGATTATGTCTCCAGAATTAATCCATACCTGTAACAAACACATTAATTGCTGCACAAAAAATAATATAGATCAATTATATTTAATTTTTAAAAACAAGTTCTAAAATCGCAAGTACCAGATTAGAAGTGTTTAGTTTTTCTATTGTGCTATTTAAATTTACAAGATTTGACTTTGTTTTCAAAATTTTAATCATTCGATGAAAAAGCTAAGTTCAGTATAAAATTTTTGATGTAATATTGAGTGCATCAAATGTATTTGGCTAATCCTGACACTCACAAGTATGTTTCACAGGAAAAAACATTACTTGTTGTCAATTTATACATCTAAGGAATACTAACATACCAAGGAAACACCCAGTCCCAAAGCAGACATAATGTCATATCTGCTCCCACATATTTACTCTGGAAATAACCATTATGTTTAGAACAACTTAAGTAACAAATGTGCAAGTACCCACCTTTTTCCTCAATTTTCCTCGTATGTGACACAGCCTCTTTTGTCCATCAAAGCACATTGCTTCCAACCTTCCATTTCCAAGCATTTTGGTGACCTGGGCGTACTCTGAAAAGGTTAGTTAATATGAATAAAATTGATATTATATCACTTATTGATATAAGCTATATTTTAAAGACCTGAACAAACAATGCTTTGTTTCTGGTAACCTGACGAATTTAATACTGCCCAGTCAAATGTTTTTGTTTTTTTTTACATTTATTGTCATAGTCATTCATTGTAATTTAAACAAAGCATTTTCCTTTTCATCTGACAAATTGTGTGTATATCATTGTCCCAATCATAAGCCCTCCATCATTATACCGCATGAAAGTCATGTCATGCGGGTGGAAATGGGGGATTTAGTTGCTAAATAAAAATGTCATAAACCAGAGAACATTTACCCATTTAAATTTTTGCATTAAATTTACGTAGACCATGTTAACAAAATTATATAATAAACAATTTGAATTTACATTTTGTAGGATTTGAATATTATTCTGAAACTGTATATTTAGCACTATGATTGTTAAAATAAATCAGTATTGATCAATGACTTGTTGAGAGTGTATACACCTTCACCTCGTCATAATGTGATTCAGTTCCAAGACAATATTGGACAAGATTGGGTAATTGTTTATTGCTTTAAGCAAACGTGAATAATTGTGATGAAACAAAAATCATGCGAAACTCCTGACAAAACTTCAACATTTTACTTAAGTCGGATATTGGTAGTAGAAAAAATTGAAGTGTGAAAAAACGCAGGATCTATAGCAGATTAGCAGTATATGGCTCATTTATTGGTATAATCTTGCAAATTTAAGATTGCTATACAGCAGATATGTATTGTAGATGTATTGGTTGTATTAAATTTCACAATAATGTTACCCAACTGAACAAATAGGAACATACAAATTATTTTATTACTATGGTGAATTTAAGTCTTGTCTAAACAAGGGTTGTTTGTAAAACATGCATGCCCCCCCTATATGGGCTATAAGTTGTAGTAGCAGCCATTGTGTGAATACGTTTTTTGTCACTGTGAACAACGGTGGTGGTGGTGGTGGGGCTGTTTGTAAAACATGCATGCCCCCCTATATGGGCTATAAGTTGTAGTAGCAGCCATTGTGTGAATACGTTTTTTGTCACTGTGAACAACGGTGGTGGTGGTGGTGGGGCTGTTTGTAAAACATGCATGCCCCCCTATATGGGCTATAAGTTGTAGTAGCAGCCATTGTGTGAATACGTTTTTTGTCACTGTGAACAACGGTGGTGGTGGTGGTGGGGCTGTTTGTAAAACATGCATGCCCCCCTATATGGGCTATAAGTTGTAGTAGCAGCCATTGTGTGAATACGTTTTTTGTCACTGTGAACAACGGTGGTGGTGGTGGTGGTGGTGGCGGTGGCAATGAACCATGCTAAATCCTTAAAATGCCTATTTCCAGTAACTGTGACCTTCACCTGTGACCTTGACCTTTGACCTTGTGACCTGAAAATCAATAGGGGTCATCTGCGAGTCATGATCAATGTACCTATGAAGTTTCATGATCCTAGGCCCAAGCGTTCTTGAGTTATCATATGACAACCACCTGGTGGACGGACCGACCGACCGACAGACCGACCGACATGAGCAAAGCAATATACCCCCTCTTCTTCGAAGGGTTGTTACAATGCATTACAAAAATGCAGTTAGCCTTACATTTGGTAAAATTTAAATATATAACAAGGGAGGCAAATGCTGTAACAAAAAGTACATGCATAAACGGTAGTTGTTTCCCTTGTTTGAACCATGCTAAATCCTTAAAATGCCTATTTCCAGTAACTGTGACCTTCACCTGTGACCTTGACCTAGTGACCTCAAAATCAATAGGGGTCATCTGCGAGTCATGATCAATGTACCTATGAAGTTTCATGATCCTAGGCCCAAGCGTTCTTGAGTTATCATCTGACAACCACCTGGTGGACGGACCGACAAACCGACCGACCAACAAGAGCAAAGCAATATACCCCCTCTTCTTCGAAAGGGGGCATAAAAAAAATAAACTCAAATTTACCCAGGATTTGAATTTTCAGTTGATTTCGAACAAATGACTTATCAGCTTGAAATTGTCTGGGGTCAAATAAATGGTAAACAAGAGGCTCATGACGGCCTGAATCGCTCTACTGGCTGGAATCAATAGGGCTCAAACCCTTGATAGTATGAACAATCTGAGCAAGTTTTAAATAAACAGACCCAAAATGGGAAATTTATCGCATAAACAAGAAGAAACGTTAAATTTAAACTTCAAATGGCTCCTTTTCAACAATAAGTTGGAAAAATTTTCTTCAATCTCAATGGGGTTCTGGCCCTTGATGGTATAAAACATCCGTTGAAGTTTCAAAAGGATAAACAAACAAGAAATGTGTTTGTAGGAAACACTATGTCCCCTTCTGCACCGCTTTGAATTTTGTTTTTTTTAACCTTTGACCTTGAAGGATGACCTTGACCTTTCACCACTCAAAAAGTGCAGCTCCATGAGATACACATGCATGCCAAATATGAAGTTGCTATCTTAAATTTTGCAAAAGTTATGGCAAAGTGTTAAAGATGTTCATTTTTTTCTCAAATTCAAGGGGAGATAATTCTGGATTTATAACTCCGATATTGCTCATTTTCAATAGGGTTTGACTCATCATTCAGATAAAGACACTGTGCAAGTTGGGAAATGATTGGATGAAAACTGTGGACTTTATTGCGTAAACAAGCCTTATTTCACAATTTTCTCAAATTCAAGGGGAGATAATTCTGGACTTTTTACTCTGATGTAACCCATTTTCAATAGGTTTCGAGTCCTCATTAATATAAAGACACTGAACAAGTTTGAAAAGAATCGGATGAAAACTGTGGACTTTATCGCGTAAACAAGCAAAAGTCTAAGGCACGCACCGACGACGGAAACCACGCCATGACATAAGCTCTTCAGGCCTTCGGCCAGTAGAGCTAAAAACTGAATTTAATGTTTATTTCATTCGTGCATATTTATTCAATGCTGCACAATGTTGCCTTTTACATCAGTATGATATAAAATACACGTTTGAAGTAAGCTCCAGTTCTTTGTATCATTTGCATCCCAGGCAGATAAATTTCTGGCATCAAAAAGACAAAATTGTAGAATAATTGCATCAAAAAGCAGGGTTTTGAAATATGGGATTTAGGTTGTAATTAAGCTGTTTTTCTGGGAATATAAACATCCATAGCTGAAATAAACTTAGTGATTTTAACTTAAGTATTTCCATCAATGTTCCCTACATTGCCAAAACTGATTTCTTTCTTTATTTTCTTTCTAAATAAAGTTTATATTTTGATATAAAAATGTAAACCATAAAATATCATAGTGATTTTACATTCACTAATTCTGGATATTCAAATACGTCAAGATAATTGAATAAACATGGCATAGACTGATAGAGGCAAGAACTTCATGGAAGATGATTTCCCCAGTGTGCATAATTATGGCTACGACACACTTGACTTCACATGTGTTGTCTTGATAAGATTATCAGGCTAACATGACACCTTTTGGCTTTTCATAAAATATAAGAAGGAAAAAAAAGGAATAATTCATGCCGAGTTTTATTTTAAAAACAATACAATCAAGATTTGCTTCTATCAATTACTTAATAACTGATACACAAATATTCTTAAAAAACAAACCAACATGAAATGTTATCTGATGCTTTAAAGTTTATTTTGTGTCTCTTTACATTTGTTTACAATTATATAAATTATTACAGGGCTTTTCACCATTAAATTCCCAATTGAAAATAAGTTAATTTTTTCCAAAATTGATAGAGAAATTTCCCAAATTGTATTTTTTTTTTTTTTACTAAAAACTTATTTGGCATCTCCCAAATTGAAAGCAATGAGCTCTAATATGATAAGAATGCACCACAATGTGTCTTTTAATACTTCTGCGCAATGAAAAAGACCCTGTCTCAAAAACTTTCTAAAAACACGGTCTTCCCAAAATGAGCAGTTATGGCGCATGAAATTCCCAATTTGAAAGGCTAGGGCCTCTTCCCAATTTCCTGATGAAAAGCCCCGTATTAATGTAAATAAATGTATTGTATAAGTGATTTACTGACTGCCATTATTTATGAACTGACAACCTGGTTTATAACATGACTTAGTTAGACATGCTTTTACTTTTTAAAGGGGCCTTTTCACGTTTGGTTAAATTGACAAAATTGAAAAATGTTGTTTCAGATTTGCAAATTTTGTTATACATGTAGTTATGATAGTTGTGAGGAAACAGTAATACTGAACATTTATCATGCTCTAAACTAGCCATTACATGTATATGCATCTTTTGACTATTTAAAAACCCGAAAATTATAAAGCACTGCAACGCGAAACAAATTAATAATTTGAAGAGTTCTGTTGTTGTCGCTATATTTTGTGAAACTACAAGGATTGCTAATATAAAGTATAAAATACATCTAGCATTGTATCCGGAAGGATGACCGATAGGTCTAAGTCACAGTCTTTTTACTCCAGGAGTCCACGGGTTAGTGGTTCGAGCCCTGCTGAGGGTTACTTTTTTTTTCTTTTTTAAAATTGTATTCTTGATTTTTTACTGGAGCATTTTATATCCAATGTTAACATTTATCAATATAAAGCATTTAATGAAAAACTACAAAACATGTCAAAATCTGTGAAAAGGCCCCTTTAATAAACAATATCTGCAAAATTATTTAAATATTTTTGGATGAAGACTTTTATAAATTTGCTTTAAATAAAAATAATTTACATGCACACAACTACACATGATTTCTCTGCAAAATAAATCATTAACATAACATAAACATTTTTCATTGTTTTTAATCAACCAAAGTTCACTTAAGACGAGTACAATTATACCTTGACCATCTTCTTTGAAGACCAACTCTCGTTTTTCCTTTTCGTTTTCATTCTTACCCCTACGCCTGTTTTTACCTCCCTTACCTACAAGAAAAAAAAAGTCAGGCTAGTACAAATTATGAAGCATATTGTCATTGATATGTCAGGATCGCTCATCAACCTTTGAAAAATGCAAGTTATTTTCTTTGCGGCTAAGCTTGGGCCCCCGCTGCCATTTGCAATTGTCGCCAAACTTGAAAGTGAAAGAAGAGTGGCGATAATATTTGTCAATTTGCGAAAACTAGTGGCGAAAACACATTTTCAATTATTTTCTCGCAAAATAAACGGATAAGCAACTCGACCGGAAACAAGTGCCCGCGTGTGCGCATCTCAAACCTGTAAATTCGACAAAATATTCCAAAAATCAAGCCAATCTACCCATAGCCCCTCCCCTTGGTGGAGTCTATCTGGCAGAAATGAATGTTCTCAAATCAGAACGCAGTATTCGCCACGCATGAAAAGCGTGCATGATTTGCCCATGTGCTAAAATTAGAAGTGTCGTCATATTGGAATCATTTAACAAAGCTTATAAGTTTTAGTTGTTCTGATGTTTTGTATCAACACTTTGTCTTACTCGATAATTAATTAGCGATTGACAAGTATGGTGTCAATTGATAATCTCTCAGTTTGACAGCAATATAACAAACGTTGGTGATGATTAGCGTTATGTTATGAAGCAAAATGTTAAATATTGTGCTGATCAATGAAATTAAATGTTATTAGTTTATTTTAGTTGCAATTTAATTACCCAAAAATATTGCCAAATAAAACACGTAGTAAAATATTAAAAATATATTTATATTTCAATAAATGTATAAAACATTTTAAATTCAATTTATTTGCTGGTGTACATGTAACCGTAAACAACTAGTCATTCTGACGGTTATTCATTCATTTGACGCAACATGCACTTCACAAAACAATCAAACGTGGGGAACTTTCCTTTAAATGGCGCCAACAAATTCGGTAGTATTACAAGTTGTTAAAACGTCATCAATGACATCATAAAATTTGAACTATGATGACGTAGAATTTGAGACCCTCTGACGAAATATGAAATGTAAAAGTGATGTAAGCAAAAATTATACGTCACCATAGTTTAAATTTTATGATGTCATTGATGTTGTTTTTACAACGGACAGCTACTCGCACCGATAATACCCAACTTTGCTCTCCTTAAGAGTATAATTGTAAACATTGCATCAAAACGACCATTGGAATTGGGGTCTCCAGATACTGAAAAGAAAATGTGTCTTAATACTCCTGCTAGAAATTTTAAAGACTCGTGGAAAATTGGGAATAATTGGCTTCGCTATGATGCAAAAACAACAAGGGACAAAGTTGTCACAAAACCAGGTTTTCATTGTGAAAAAAAAATCTGATAAAGGGAGAAAACTCAAACTGAACTTTTGAAATGAACAAACAAAATTAACCCCCTTTGTAAGTTTGTTTTTAAAAAAAATCTATTTTTAGTCGTGGCGACCTTGACATTGGAGATATTGACGTGATTCTTTCGTGCGACACACCGTCCCATGATGGTGAACAAATGTGCCAAATGATTTTAAAATCTCACAATGAATAGGGCTGCAACAATATACCGGTATATCGGTATATATCGCAATACGCAATCCGCATATTGTATTGCGATATGATTTTCATCATACCGGTACGAAAATTTTACAAAAATTCATTCACATTTCGTCCAGAAAAGCCATCCGAAATAATGATAAAAAGGTAAACAAAACAAAGCAGTGTAAATTATTTTTTACGTAAAAATGGCATTCTAAAAAGTGTATTATACGGAGTAGCGTTGTTACATGGGAGCATTCATTCGATGCTTTTGAACAGATTATCGTTGAATTAATTGCGCACAGCTGTAAATGTTTCGTTTGATTCTGATTTGAGCATTATTTGTAATCCGAATTTCGGAAACACGCTTCCAAATTTGAATGCTAACGCGACAATAAAAAATTATAGCGTCAAATAAACAGTGCTTTATCCTTTCTCAATAAAAAGCGCGCGAAAATTATACAGACATGTAGAACGTCGCATGGAAAGTATGGGTGTATTTTGTGTTGTATAAAAACGGGAACATCATGCAGCTGAATTACGAGTGTTCAGTGGGAAAAACGCCCCGGTTGGACGTTATTTCATCACATCTTTAAATAGTAACAATTGCAAAATGTATTTGATACTTAAGAAAATTTGCGAATGTTTGTGTTTCTTATTATTCTTGAGCACATTTATAGTAAATATTTACCTGAATTTGCTTTAAAATTGGAATTTATGGGATTATCGGGTAATTGGCAAGTTATAATTTTGGTACAAGTTAGCAATATATTGCGATATATTGCAATACAGGTTTTTGAACTGACAAAATATTGCAATACGGTTTTTGGCGTATTGTTGCAGCACTAACAATGAATGACATAGTTATGGCCAGGACAAGCTCATTTATGGCCATTTTTGACCTTTGAACTCAAAGTGTGACCTTGACCTTGGAGATATCGACATAATTATTTTGCGCGACACACCGTCCAATAATGGTGAACAATTGTGCCAAATGATTTTAAAATCTGACAATGAACGACATAGTTATGGCCCGGACAAGCTTGTTCCGCCCGCCAGCCAGCCAGCCAGCCAGCCCGCATTCGCCAATCTAATAACCAGTTTTTTCCTTCGGAAAACCTGGTTAAAAATGATGTTCTGTCACTTATGTGACATTTGCATAAAGTCACAGAAAAGCAATAAGCACTTTTTCTTCATGGTGAATATAAATATTAATAAATATGAAATTGAATGACATAAATGTCCCTTTTGTTGGTAAATAGGCACACACTACGGAAATGAATTGTATACACATTGAATAAAAGAATTTAAGAATTGCTCAAAATGGCTCATATTTTTTTAAAGTGGCGAAAAACAAATATGGCGAAAATGGGTGGCGAAAGACAATTTTAACCCAGCAAGAGCCCTGTAATTATATGTTATACACGTGTATTCAGATTATCGTTTTTTCATTTGTAAATGTGTATTAACACCTTCAAATACCAATAATCAAGAAAGTAAACAAGCAATATGTTGACGAATATACATGTATATATAAAAAATCCGAAATTTAACTTTGGCCATGCATTACGACGTATGGAATTGTCATTGAAAACATTGGTTAAACAACTCACCCTTATTTTTCGGCATAATTCAAACCTTTAAACTGATCTGAAATTAACAGCTTATGTGTTTTCTTCCCACAATAAGTCTTGAACAAATTACGCGTCAATCACGTTGAAAATATTGTGAAAGTTTTTAACGACAGGCAACCGGAAATGGAAAGACTAATGTCGAGTAATATGCGGATTCCCTCTTTTAGTCACAGTACATTGTCGGAATTTTGAGTCAGGTTCCCGGCATCATGTACACCAACAACTAAAACAAGTTAATGACTGTTGTTCATTCGCTATATTTATAGGCCCATGGGCATCTGAGCTGGGGCGGCAGCGGCGGCGGCCGCCGCTCCAATATTTTCGGCAAAAATAAAATTTTGACAAAGACCTTTTTCATTTTTTTTTATTTCAATACCCGTATATTTGAAAATATCTTTACCACGAAGCAATTTTAATCACGCTTTCGCGGTTATGACACGTGTATTGTTGATTGTCATCAGTCGCCCGCGGTAATGCACGTGTCAATTATGTTTGTTTATTGATCGGTCTCTTCTATAACGATAATCCCTTTATTCTTGAATAATAAAACCTGGGAATCTTTAATTGTCGGTTTGATCTAAGCCTTTTATTCTTTTTATTAATATAAAGGAAAGTATGACATGAAACAAATGTGCTGATATCCAATAGTCCTTAATTATCACAAAATTAAAGATACCTCAAGATACCTGAATTAATTGTAATAAGTTAATAACTCAAAGTATTTAATCTTTTTACCACTTTTTGTGTCATTTCAATATGTCTACTCCAAACCAACCAACGAATTTCAAATTTCCAAAACGGAATTTCTGGGGAAAAAATCCCGAAGAACGTTCTTTCAGCCCACATGATCCCTATTGTTGTGTCGCCTGCTACAAAGTACAAACTGCGACATATAGAAATCACTTCATAATCGTCTGTCTGTCACAACTTTTGTCATTCAGAATATGCCTCCAATAGACGTGTATAAGGTCAGGTATCAGGCATAAAACGCACCAGAATGCGCCAGTTGATGATACAATTAGATAAATTTTACGGAGGAGGCCCCCGGGCCCCCACCAACAGGAGGGGGATACCCCCGCCAATACCCATCCCCTCCGCCGCCCCAATGTCACTTTGCTTCCGACGCCCCTGAGGCCTATCTTGGTCTTTTGAGTGGATCTGACCCTGTTTACCAGCAGGGGAAAAAGGTTAAAGTCCCCGTTCGCGGAATAGATCGTTGTTTTGCATATAAATCGTATAGCGAGAAAAAACTTTATAAGTAAATTCATTGAAGTATATTTTTTTATCGAGGTTGACATCGAAAACCTGGTCAAAATTGGTTTTGAATAGATAAAATAATATATAAATGATCATAAATACATGCAATAGGCGAAAATCATTGCAGCATCGCGAGTTATGCAAATTATATCTATATTTAGCTTTCGCTAAACATTATAAGCATATGGAAGATAACCTACATAGATTTAGGAAAAACGTAGCGTTGCCACTCAGTTTCCGTCTGTAACAGATGTATTTGCATTTGTGTTTACCTTCTCTCTGCTAAATTCGCCCGTATCCGCAATTTTGTTTGTTTAGGTTTGATTTAACGTGTCGAATCATGAATATTAATTAGGTCGTTTTCGTACTTTACCGTACTCGACCCCAAAATAAAAATCGCTTTATTGATTGTTTTTAACCGAGTTCAAACGGATTTTCAGTGATATCCTCAATAAAAACACGTTTTCTTACGATTCTGCCCATATATATATCCGCGAACGGGGACTTTAATGTTTAATCAAAGTAGTTTTCTTACGGTTGACAAAACACTCGCAAAAAAAATATCTTAAGATTCATGTGCACGTTAGAGAACTTAATATGCAATGGCTAGATAAATTACAAAGCATATATGACTGGTTGCGATTATTATTCAGGATTATTATTGAACGGGGGCGCCGACGGCGTTGAAAGTGGTGGTGTAATGGATGAGGTGTCCGCCTAGCGATCGGGAGTTCGTGGGTTTGCTCTCTAGTCGAGGAGCGTTCTCATTATCTCCTCCATAGACACCAAGTATTGGTTCTTCCCAGGAAACGGACTCGACAGTGTCCATATCTGCCTATAAAAGGCCTTCCTGTAATAGTCAGCAATTGACTGTAGGAAGTTCGAAGTAGAAGAAAGTCTATTGGCAAAATACAGGGAAGTTTCTGCTGACGTAAATGTAAAAAGGAACAGTTGACTGAATGAAAATCTAAAAGGCTATCAAAAATAAAAGTTTTTTAGGATAAGTTCGAATAAATGAAACAAAGACGTGGTGCAATATTGCAAACCATCCTATATCGGATAGTCATAAATATGACTCAAGGCGGCTTGGTATTTTGCGAGCAAGTCAATCCCCGGATGTAAATGTTATTTCTGATTGGCTTGACGTTTATTTGAGCTCTTGTGAACTCAGTCGGTCGTGAATACTCAGTTAGTAATAGGGAAGCAACAGGTTACTTAAACAATAATATGTTAATATATAATTGTAACTGTTAAGTTAATCGTCCAAATATGAAACTAAAACGTGTTTAGGTATGCGTTCAAACATGTCATAATGCACATACATGTCCTATCTTTAAAAACGAAAGTAATTCACGATCGCTTACGTTTTTTTACATAAGCGGCTGTATCATGCTCGTGATATAAATTTAATATTAATTATGCATTTAAGTACAAAAATTCGCTAATGTTTGCTATACTTTGTATGGAATTATCACGTCCATGAGCATAAGGATAAGAAATAAACAAATACACAATGGTCTTTACTCGCAGATTGTGCGAAAACCGAAAAATTGGCTTCATTCCAGATATTGTGAAAATTCTGCAGAAATATCACCTTGAAGACTATCTAATGAGCTTCAAAACCAACAGTGTATTCCTGTCAAAGAAATGGGTATCTTTCTTTTTAAAAGTCGTTGCATCAACACGAAACCAGACACTGGCGAATGAAGCTTAAAACATAACTATTTTTTGTTATTTAAAAAAGTTCACAATAACCTGGAACCGGTTACCATATGGAAAGTCGCGAAAATCCGCCCAGACAGCCTTACGCTCATGAAGTTCCTGTCTCGTTTGTGCTGCAAAATAAACAAACACCGGAACAACCCAACTTATGTTCAAATTGCACACACCAGCTCATGCGCAGCGAAGTGGTACACACACTTTCGAGTGTCCCCTTATCGACTCGCCGACTCGTCTACAAGCGTTCATAGAAACTGTACGGCCCTTAAGCGAACCACTGCAGGAGCACTTAAAAAACGCAGAACCCGCAACACTGGTAATGTACCTCATGGAAATGTTTGATGCCTATAAAACTCTACCATGAGTTCCTGATTAACCGTGCCAATTTTTTAATATCGGTACTCGCGGTCTAGTTATCAAAAGAAATTCACTGCTGATTATAAACTCCATGAATGTCGACGAACCCTAAACCATGCACTTCCGTATTTCGCTTTTTTCCATCGTGAAGTGCACAGGACGCTGATTAGGGTATCACCGCTGCGAAGTGACAGGGGGTTACAGCAATGACCTGAGTTAAATCTGTGAGTGTCAAGTAACTTGTCGTACTTATGGCGTTGTCAGATGCACAACAATTAAGCCGAGGTGGCCTGGGGGTATACCTCGTCAATCCTTACTGTGTTTTGCATTCTTACGGCGTCGTGACGCGATAGTATTCGCATACGTACCGTTTGTCATGAGGAAAACGCACAAAGACGCTACGGGAACCCCCAAAACGCAACAGGTTGTTTAATATACATGAACCCAGAGGTTCATCCTAATGAATTTGTCATGTAAAGTAAAACATAGTTTAATGAGGTCATGTTTTCATGTTTGCAGAAGCTGCTCGGTGAGAATGCCGGAAGGACAAAGACGCTCTGTGGAACTGTTTAGAAATCGTTTATGACTAATTGGCTATCCAGGTGAAATCATCCTTTGACGTCGATCGGGTTATTGTCGCAAAAACGATCACACTTTGGCGGTTTAGCTACGATGTAAGCGCGTTTGCTTCTGAAAGTCTAACTTTTGTGGTCGATCATACGACGTTCGTTGTGTTTCTTAGGTGTTCCATCCACGATATGTTTGCCCCGCGCTCAATACGCAATAAAACTTCGAACTTATGATGGGAATATTAGAACTACGCCATTCTGAGACGTGAAGTGATGAACATGTCAGTTAATATTTATGTTTGCATTTATCAGCTTAGTAAACGTTGATTTCTTCCTTTGACCAAAAGAATACTTGCACATAAACCTATATATACGAAATCATACAAGAGAATGCTATCAGGAAACCATTCAATTAAATTTAATGCAAGCATTACTTAATAGTTAATCTCAAAATTCTTTGTTGTGTTCATGTAAGATTGTCACTGGAATAATTATATATGCATTATGTTTAATGTACAAAGGAAGATGCCCAATCAAGAATACGATTTGACAAGTTCCGTTAAGCGATACAATATCAATAGACATCAAAGTGATCGATTAAAAGATTCTTTACAGTACTTGCATAATAGTTCGGTTATTTCCGAATCACACACAACAATGACTGATAACAGTACATACAATCAGTTGTTTAAATAACTAAGAAACAAACAAATACCTTATATTTCAAGATATAATTAGAATTCTTTTGCGACGGTGTTTTTGCGTCATATGGTATTATTGTTAGCAATTTCTTTTTAGGCGTGGCGTAGGAAAACAGAGCTGTCGTAACGAATCAGATTTCCGTGCTCTCACGAAACGTCCCATGTACTGTATTATTTAACTCTTCCATATGCTGTGTATCCGCTAATGTTAATAAACGTAATCGGATTATAAATCTAATATAATATACAAATTTGTATGTTTTTTTTTTTAAATATTATAATTAATATTCGTAATCATACTCACTTAAACGTGTGTATTGCAAAAGTATTCGGCCAATTCTATTATTCAATTTCAATATTTAACGATATTTTTTATCTTTTTTTTAAGATTACGTAGCAATTTATAAAACTACTAAGCAACGTCAATTGTGTAATGTTGCTTTGTTTATGATTATTAATGTCTAGACCTTTAGAGGGATGGTTAATACACAAGACCCAAGAGGGATTGATTTTTCATACGTTTATTCACTACCGCCATCAAAGAGCAAATAACTTACAGCAATACATGCATACAAAATACCGCCAGCATCTAATCGCTGAGCGGAGCAATAGGCGGGGCTCCTCCATCGCTCCTTTCTTTTAAGATTGAAGTTTAACAAAATGAACAAATATAGTGATGCATGATTTAAATGATTAGGTTGCTTTCTCGTTAAACAATTTTTAAATTTTAGATGGTTACACTATTTATCAACACATGGTGTTACAATATATATGAGATACGACCATGAATTGCTTTATTTGTATTTCATTGAATTGGAATTCAACGATCTTCAAATAACAATATTAAACATAAAACTATCATACAAACATGACAACAATAACTGACAAACAAACGGTTGAAGCAAGCTGTTGTTTAAAATGTCATTTCCTCACTAACTTCTGGGAGAATGTTCATCTACCAGGTACTTGGTGCTAATTCACA